>NC_090729.1:13506123-13511123 GCF_036898095.1 Palaemon carinicauda
CCAACCAAAAAAAAAAAAATTCCAATTTTTTTTTCTTTTAAAGTGATTTGAATTACAGAATACAGGTTATCACATAATGAAATACTAAACCAACACTCAAAAATTTTAAATATTAAACCAACACTCAAAAATAACTATTTAACAAACTGCAAAAACATGACAAACAAAAGGAAAGAGGGGGCAAGTACCAAGGTTTGCAGCTCACAAGGATAGCAATATATAACCAATATTAAAAAAAAAATCTTAAACCTAAATTAATCACAAGTAAACTTTCCAAAACCCGAAAACCAAAACATCACCATTCCATAAATAGGTACCCAACCTAAAAATTTCACATCACTCATACCGTTAATAAACTTAATCAAGAGTCATTGCACTAACAACCGGATTCTGTATATATAGTCCAAAAGCTATAACCTTTTCCACACTCAATACACTGTTAATTTTCAGGGATACACATCACTCACTACCAATAAATGTTGATTACAAAAACCACTGTCTATTTCAGTGTTATATATCACACTTATCACCATAGTGTCCAATACATACACACACACCGAACGACACAGAGAAGACCACCACAAGACTCCCCTGCGCAAACAAACAAACAAAATCGATGAAGCGTAATTATTAGCCTGAAAATACAGAATACCAGATTAGTGCCTATATCTTTTCTTAGCTTATTATAAACCTTATTTTACCTGACACCTCTAAACCTTAGTAGATTAACCTTAACTCAGTCTAGGGTACCACTCATACACCAGCCTGTAGCGCCTAAAAAACGGCTGTGTTGTGCTACAGACCCGTGAGCCCATGACCCATCTAATTAATCAATCATTAGAAAGTACCAGTGATCACCCTCACCTTTTAGCCTTAAAGATCCCATATAATATACCCAAAACATTATAGTCTTCTGTAAACAAACCATGATTAATAAATCTTGAATATACATTTACTTCTACTCACTACGTGCCCACTTCAACAGCACACACACCATAATTAGAACGATACAGATACTACCTTTAATAACTGCATAGCCCTCTGTCAATCAACTAATATTCAACGCTGCGAGAGAGAAAATCGGCAACAATATTATCTTTTCCTGGGATGTGGGAAAATTCTAAATTCCATTCTTGCAGCATGAGACTTCACCTCATCAATTGTTGATTTTTATTTTTGTATCTGCTGATGAAGGTCAGGGGATTATGATCTGTCAAGACCTTAATAGGTGTATCTGAAGAGGAAAGATAAACCTGAAAATGATTAATAGCGAATATTAACGCAAGTCTCTTTCTCCACAGTTGAATACCTACGTTGGGCCGAGGACAATTTTTTTTTAAAAGAATGCGACAGGATGAGAAACTCCCTGCTCGTCATTCTGCAACAACACCGCTCCTACACCAACGTCACTTGCATCCGTGGCAAGAGAAAAAGGAAGATCAAAATCAGGAGCTCTCAAGACAGGGAAATTAATTAAAACTCTTTTTAAATTATCAAAAGCCCTTTGCGTTTCATTCGTCCAGACAAATGCTACATTCTTTCTCAAGAGATTTGTTAACGGATCGGCTATATCCGAAAAATTCCTAACAAACCTTCGGTAGTACCCACTCAAACCAAGGAATCTTCTGACATCTCTCCTACATTTAGGGACTACCATGTTTTCAATACTTTCGATATTGGCCTGCTTAGGAGCAACTTTACCATTACCAACCTCATGACCCAAATATACCACCTTCGCCTTTGCGAAATCGCTTTTCTTTAAATTAATTACCAAATTTGCCTTTTTCAACACCTCAAATAGTGCCCTAATACGTTTTAAATGGGTTTCCCAATCATCGCTATAAATAACAATATCATCAATATACACAACACATCCTTCTAAACCATGGACTAAAGTATTCATTAACCTCTGAAAGGTGGCAGCCGCGTTCTTCATACCAAACGGCATAACTTTACATTGAAACAATCCCTGTGGTGTTACAAAAGCAGACAGGGCCCTTGCCCGCTTTGAAAGAGGAACTTGCCAATAACCTTTCAACAAATCGAATTTGCTAATGTATTTGGCCTTCCCCATTCGATCAATACAATCCTCAATTCGAGGTAATGGATAACAATCAGATTTAGATAACTCATTCAACTTACGGTAATCAAAACATAACCTGAAATTACCGTCGGATTTCTTTACCAATACAACAGGTGATGACCAAGGACTTTGACTAGGTTCAATTAGGTCATGTTTTAGCATATAATCCACTTCCTTTGCTACAACCTCATTTTTGAAGGGGTTCAACCTGTAAGGAGATTGTTTCGCAGGAGTGGCGCTACCTACCTCTACATCATGTTCAAGGACCGAAGTCCTACCCGGTACATCCGAAAATAATTCTTTATAATTAGATACTAAATTTTTCAAAGACCTTTGTTCTTCCTTACCTAAATGTGAAATTACTCCCGAAAATTTTTCCAAAGACTTTCTATTATCCGACCGCCATTCACATCCATTAAAACAATTATCATCAATACCCTCCCCCTCTGAAAAAGAAAAATGGTTATTGTTCTCAGAATCTACCGTGTTCCCAATAGTTGCCACAGGAATGACCTTTTCCCGTTCCATATAAGCTTTCAACATATTTACATGACACAGTTGAAAAGGTTTCCTTCTTTGAGGTGTCTCCACTAAATAGTTAACTTCACTTATTTTTTTCAAAATTTTCCAAGGACCTGAAAAAGAAGCTTTCAATGGATTCCCTGGGAAGGGTAACAAAACCAATACTTTATCGCCTACCGCAAAGTCGCGTGCCTTGGACCTTTTATCAAAGAAAAGCTTCATTCTTTTTTGGCTACATAATAAGTTTTCACCCGCAAATTTCCAAGCCTTGGTTAATTTATCGCCTAGATTAGACACATAATCCAACAAATTAACCTCAGGGACGTCTCCCTCCCAAGACTCACGAACCACATCAAGAGGACCTCGAACACAATGGCCAAACACAAGGCTGAAAGGTGAAAAACCTAAAGACTGACTTGGGACAGAACGAAAAGCGAACAACAAATAAGGTCATTCCTTATCCCATTCAGAACCATTAATCAAACAATATTTCTTTACCATGGATTTCAGGGTCTGATGAAATCTCTCCAGAGCTCCATGGCTTTCCGGATGATATGGAGAAGAGGTCACATTTTTTATATTTATCTCTGCCATTTTATCTCTGAAATACCTGCTAACAAAATTAGAACCACAATCCGATTGAATAATCTTAGGCATCCCAAACCTGGTAAAAAAGTCAATTAGTACATCTACAATTTTAACACTTTTTATTGTACGTAGTGGTATTGCCTAAGGATATCGAGACATCCTATCCATGATTGTCAAAATATACTCATTACCACTACGCGTCTTCGGTAATGGTCCAACCACATCAATAATGACTTCCTTAAACGGTTCGGAAACTACAGGAATAGGACATAGAGGCGATTTTGGAATCCGCTGATTGGGTTTACCGACCCTCTGGCACACATCACAACTATTGACAAACTTCTTTACATCTGCCTTCAACTTCGGCCAATAATAATTCCCTAACAATTTGCAAGAAGTTTTATGAATTCCAAAATGGCCGGCCAGACCACTTTCGTGCGCCAATGACATTAACTCCTTCCTGTAACCAAAAGGAACCATTATCTGTTTCACAATTTCATAATCAACATTATCCACCCCCATAGGCCTACTCAACCTATATAAAATATTATTAAATATCTTAAATTTGGGACCAGTCATATCAGACACCTCCCCTGACTCGATAGGGAGTTCCCGAAACTCCTTTTTCTGGGCTTTGATTAGCTCTTCAGTAGTCCAATTTAACTTGTCCGTTAACATTCCAAGATCTACAGCTAGGCTATCACTACGATCTAAACTACTTAAATCTACATCAATTGTTGACTCTGCAGCGTCAACAATTCTAGCACTAGAACGAGTAACTGCTGCTACTTCACTATCAGGGTTTATCAATATCGGACAATTATTATTCTTCATAGCCACATCATTCCCTAACACAACATCAACCTCCTTAACCGGGAATTTATCAACTATGGCCAATTTCAAATTCCCTGCAAAGGAAGGGCAGATTAAATTAAAATTTTCAATAGCATACGACTTTACGGAATCAGGAAAACCAGCCAATAACACAAATTCCCCACTTTTGGGTACAAAATTACAAGGTAATGCCTCCCTTAGAATCAAAGACAGAGCTGCACCGGTATCACGCAAAATACGCACACGTCTTTTCTCGGACGAATTGGCGAAAGAGACACTACCGAAGGACAAATATCTGTCAAAACAACCAGGTAGTCATTGATCAGCGGATGTTGTTGGGGTAGGTTCTCTCTCTCTCTCTTCCACGGCCATCACTGGCTTAACATTAGCATTTTGGGATTTTCTAAACGCATAGCACATGCTCTTTACGTGCCCCTTCTTATTGCAAAAGAAGCACGTCAATGTTTTCAGTTTCTCTGGATTATATATATTTTGCCTATTACCTCTGTTAGGAGAAAAATTATTATTAGCATTACCCTGATTATTACCCTGATTATTATTACTTACATGATTATTTCTGTTAAACACCTTAGCATTATTATTCGGATTAGCATTATTATTCCTACCCATCTTAACCCAACTAGACTTCACATTTGTCGTTACTCCCCCTAACTCACTCTTATGAGACAAGCAATATTCGTCACTACCGATAGCTACCTCATGAACGGTCTCGAGTTTTAACTCTTCGAGGTGGACCTTCAGCTTATCCGGGACACACCTCTTAAACTCCTCCACCAACATTAACTCCTTCAATTTCTCAAAATCTCCCACCTCCTTGGACTTGAACCAATCGCTAGCATACTGTTCCTTCGCCCTGGCAAATTCAACAAAAGTTTGTTCCCTACATTTTTCTAAGTTCCGGAAGCGTTGCCTATAAGCTTCAGGGACTAACTCATAGGCCTTCAAGACAATA
>NC_090729.1:13516123-13538623 GCF_036898095.1 Palaemon carinicauda
ATCTTTTCTAAAAGGTTGTCCAATAAATAAATCTGTATATAAGGAAATAAGATCGTTAAATTGTGGATGAAAACTATTGAGCCAGTCATGTGTTTTATAACTGGAGAAACCTACAAGAGCTTGTCCTTCCTATTCTGGGTAGTTCCAAAAACATCATCAGTATTGTGCCTGACATTTGTAAGGCTATTGTGAAAGCCTTTGGAGATGAGGTCATGCAGTTTCCCAGTACCCAGAGGAATGAAAGGAGGTTACTCATTGTTTCGAGGAATGATGTAATTTCTCACAAATTCTTGGAGCAATATATGGAAAACAAATTCACAAACAAAATCTATCCAAAGAAGGACACTTAATTTTGATTACAAAAAATTCTGATATATGCCATAGAATCTGATTCAGATGGTGGTGAGTTTTTATGTCCAAATCAAGTCAAATGTTTACGTCAAGACATAAAGCAAACCTACCTGGTTCTGAAAGATTGCTAAATGAAAATGAATATAAATCCTTGTTGAGTATTTCTTGATTGATAATGCTGCCTTCCCTCTGATGATGTCTATGATGAAACCGTAAACTTCACAATACTCAACAATATATCTTTAACTCTCTACTGATTAGAGTAAGACGTAATTTTGGGCACATCTTTATGAATCTACCAAGAGGTAGATATTGTTCATAAATACTCTTTAATTTTTTTTTGTATTAAAGTTAGGTTATAATATTATTCTGAAAAGTTATCCATAATGTTGATATCTAGTTGCATTACATTTTATATTATGTATATTTACAATTTCCTCTCACAGGTTCAGATTGTTTCACACACCCATAAATCTTTGTCATGATCAGCTCAAATTTGTGGTACTGGCCAATTGTTTGTTGCACAGCATAAATGAGAAACAAAAGAGGATCCTCTCTGCGATCTGCAGAAGCAAGGGAGAAAGATCCCTGGATTGAGGCTACAGATGAAAATAAATATTCCTAGTGGTATTTGTTCTTGTAAAGGATGTACTTTGTTTCTCTTTCTTTCTTGGTAGGCTATTCGTATGAGGTACATGGGGCATTATGAAGAGGAGTAATGAACACCTTGTGGGTGGTGAGGTACAGGTCATGGTTGGTTGATCCCTGATACTTTTCCTCTCCACACACACACAGACACAAACACACAGTACCCACGCCTTTTCTCTGGGCAGGGGCTCTTAGGTTATTAGTCATAGCCCGAGATTGACTGGCCCTTACAGACAGGCACGGGTTCTTACACACTTGAGGCCCGTAGGTGTTTGCTTCGGTTTTTGGGGTAGTAGGTGATTTAGGTTGTGGGATGATCAGCAACTTTTATTTGTAGGTGGTTTCTAGGATTGGATGTAGGTTAGGGATGATAATAAGCCCGGATTTCTTTGCTTATTTTAGAGGCACCCTGCCTCATTTTGGAAAGGAAGAAGGTGATGGAGGGGAGGAGGCATCCTTCCAAGAGAGCTCACGGGCTCCCATCGTTTATTTGGAGAGAAAGAGGTACAGTATTATGTCCTGATGAGTAAAAGAGCTCGGAAAGGAGTTGGAAAATGATGAGTTGCATATATAGGTAAAGGAGAGGTAAAAAACTTCCTTGGTACTTAACCTTAGGTTATTAGAATAAGCAATAGTATGAAATTTCAACTGAGTGGTAGAGAGCTGAAAAAGGGAATTGGTTAGCAGATGTGACTAGTTGAGAAAGGGTGGAATAAACATCCATGTACATGAAAATGCTAGAGCATAAATAAAACTAAAATCTCACTTATCATCGTGGTCATTGTGACGTTTGTGTGCAGCCTGGTTGAGAGGTATTCATAAAGTTAAAAAAGATATATGAGAGATTCCAAGTGAAAGAAGAGCTAAAAAGAGGTTTAGATCTCGTACTAGTAGTGTTACTACATTATCTCGGCGGAGGGTAGCTGCGGAGAAAGGCTGAGAATGCATTTACATTGGCCATTATGTGTTTAACAATTGCTGCCACAGGTAAAGTATTATTACGGTTGAAATCCTGTGTGAGTTGGCTTGTTTCTTGACAGTGCAATTGGTAATGTATCTTGCATTAGCTGCACGGTTTTTCAGGTCTCTGCTGCGCTGCTGGGTCCTCGTCATTGTCCATGATGATTTGTCAACTGCACAGGTACCCCAGTCACAGTAAGCAAATGATAACTGCAACTTGACGGGGTATATCTCTTGCAAGTGTATCGAGTACTAAACTTGATGCTTCGATGTATTATTTTGCTGATCTTGATCCTTCAAGGAAGGCTCACCTTACTTTGCTAGTGTTTTGGAGGTTCCAAAAGGCAGCCATTCAATTCTTGATAGTTTTTAGTGAAGGGTGAAGTGTGATGCTGATTGTCTGGCCCATTAGGGCAGATTTGGCTAGGTGATCGACTTCATTATTGCCAGTGATTTCGGTGTGACTTGGGATCCAATTCAGAGTTACTTGCCTCTTGTTGCTTTGGTGAGCTAAGGCTAAGTACTGTATTGCTGTGCTAATGTAGATATTTTCAGTAGGTCATTTGTTGCTGAGAGCCAGAATGGCTCCTCTCGAATCTGTATGAATTTTTGTGTTCCCATCATGTAGACTGCCAGAGTATTCTAGGGATTTTGCAAATGCCACTAGCTCGGTTTGTAGCGTGGAGGCATAGATTGAAAGCCTCTAATTTTCTCTGTAGCCTGATGGAGAAATGACTGCAGAAGCAGCTGCAGGAATATCACGGTCAAGTGATCCATCAGTATAGTAGATGTTGGGAGTTGAGGTGTTGCTGATTGCATTTTTAGCTGCTTCTGTGAGTTTCTCTGGTGGGCAGAGAGCTTTCCTTGCAGCTGGAAGGATGGTGAAGTTGTACTGGATGGGATCCGGAGAACCCTGGGGCAGGAGTGCTATGGCCATCTTACGTTTGTTGCCTCTTGGTCTAGTGGGCTTCATATTGCATTTGAGTTTTTCTAAGTGTGTCCAACAGTTTCTTAGCGCCATAAGGAGAAGTCTTTTAAGTTTATTTTTCAGAGGCCAGTCTCTGTCTGCTTTGATTGACTTGAATATGATACTACAGTTTCTGCTGCTGATCCTGGCTGAAAGGGAAATTAGGTTAGTTTCGCCTCTTATCAAGCAGAGTCTAGTCCACATTGGAGAACCGCTGATGAGTCTAAAGGGATTGATTTGTACCACTTCTAGGGATGCTTTTTGAGTTTCAGTTAGTGAAGTGAGTGTAGGTGCTGCATAGTCGATGTGAGATCGAATTGCTTGAACGTAAAACACTCTTAGGAGGCTGTTTGATACTCCTTTTTTGAGGGAGGTCATTCGTTTCATGGCTGAGAGAAAAAATTTTGTTTTCTCTCTGCGGTGGGTTACTTCATTGGCCGGTGATAGAGTTTTGCTGATGATTACTCGTAGATACACGAATTGACTCACCCATTCAATGGGTTCACCCATCAGAGTTAAATTCTGAGGTTTTTGTTGGTGTTTTATGGCCACGCCTTTGGTCTTGTTGGTGTTGATCTTTAGGTCAAGGTCTTTGCATTTAGCCTGAATCATATCCAGTGCCTTTAGGGTATTTTTTCATGCGTGTGCTTTATATGTGGGCAGATGATACATAAGTCATCGGTGAAGATTTTCACTCCATTTGGGAGGTCTAGAGTGGCTAAATTTTCCATAAGTACGTTGAGCAGATAGGGGCTTAGTATGCCCCCTAGTGGCATTCCATTTTCTAGGGTGATGAATTCTGAGGTTTTTCCTTGAAAGGTGACTCTGGCTTCTCGGTTCTGCTTATAGCTCCGAGTCCAGGCCAGTAGATGGCCTTTCACTCTTTTTTTCAACAAGTGTGAAGAGTATAGCTTGGGCGCTGGCTAGCACAAAGGCTTTCTCAATATCAAGAAAGATGACAAATGCTTTTGGTCGTTGATTGTTGTAAGAACATCGGTAATACATTCTTGATTGCCTATGCCTATCCTGTAGGCATACAGGTGGTGTTGTAG
Source organism: Palaemon carinicauda (assembly GCF_036898095.1). Classification (NCBI taxonomy): domain Eukaryota; kingdom Metazoa; phylum Arthropoda; class Malacostraca; order Decapoda; family Palaemonidae; genus Palaemon; species Palaemon carinicauda. The sequence continues at coordinate 13,520,102 of NC_090729.1, forward strand.
TGGACCTATTTTCCAGTGAAGTATGTTGAGTACCATTCGTTCAGCTACTTTCTCAGTGTAGCTGATTAAAGCTATGGGTCGATAGGTGTCTTGGTCTTTGGGTTTTGGGAGGGGTTTTGTGTCCTGTTGGTTCTATGTTATTGGGCACAGTCTTTCTGTGTGTGTTATGTTAATTAAGTTCTCATGTTCCTTAGCATACTGTATGTGATTGATTTAGCTGCAGAGGCAGTGTCCTTCCTGCCTTTGGAAGAGCAGTGTAGAGTTCTTCCATCGTGTAGGAATTGTCAGTGTTATCTCGCATGGTGCAGGCATCTTTTATAATGTTATTCTTGATTGAGAGCAGTGTTTTCTGCCTGTTTATAGTTTGCGGAGGAAGATTTGCGCTTTTGCTTCGGCCAGCAAAGTTATTTGCAATTCTGATTGCTTCTGTTAATGGGTCTTGGTGGGTGTCTCTGGGTGTACTGTATTTACCAGAGATCTTGTTGAACCAACCCAAGATCTTTGCTAGATATGTGTTGAAGTTGATTTCGTTGCACAATGAGTACCATTTATCTAATTTCACTTCTAGTGTTACCTATAAGACATGTTTGGTGATTTCCACGAGTATATGATGTTCTACATCAGTTCTGTATTTTCTGAAGAGCTTTCTGGTTTGGTTGATTCTTGCAATCATTTTCTTTATGCAGCTGTTGTAGTACCAGGCATCTGCAAGCTTTGTTCCAGAATGCTTTTTCTCAGGCATGGATATACTGGCAGTGGCATCTAGTTGCTTGTTGAAGTCAAGCGATATGGTGGAGATGTTATTGTGAGGGTTCTTGATGTATTCCCGAGCCCAATCTGTCATAGATTTCTCGAATCTTGCCCAGTTTGCAATGTCTTGGTTCCACCTTTTTCTGGGGTCGAGGTGGAGAATGGTATTTCTCCAATTCGAGATCAATTTCTATGGGATAGTGATCAATTGTTAGTACAGGATAGAGTCGCTATTTAGCACACCTTTCGTTGGTGCTTGACAGGAAGGTAAGGTCTAGATGACTACCCCCTAGGTTGGTTGCTTTCGACATATTGTTAAGCAATGTTACGTCAGGATATTCATGCTATAGGGCAGTCAAATGTCTTACTGTCTTGTTTGTTGCAGATGTTGAGTTCAGAAACGGCTGGTGAGCGTTGAAGTTACCTGCAATGATTGCACCATCCTCAGAGGCAGCGGCAAAGATCCTATCTGCATTGATGCTTTTGGTTTGAGATTTGTAGAGATTATGGACTGTGAGAGTTGTGGCTTGCAGAGATATTTGAACACTAAGTATCTCTGCCTCTGTCCCACAGTTAATGCTTTGTACTATTTTTGAAGGGAGGCTATTCTTGATGAGAGTTGTTAATCCTCTCGTTGTTGGTATTAGTTGGTATTTTTATCCTGAAAATTAAAGTAGTGTATTCTCATTCAACATAGTTTCCTGCAGCACAATAATGTTTGGATTTTGCAGGGAAGTTTGGGATTATAGGAAGGCAGACTTGTTTCTGAGTCTGCAGGCGTTCCATTAGAGTACTTTCACTTTAGTGTTACTGAGAGTACCTTCGTTGTTTTGTTTGGTTGTGTTAGGATTGTTTGCTGGAGGGATTAAGAAAGGACAAGAGCTTGCAGTTCTTGTGAGGCGTTCACGAAAATAAAATCATCAAGGGACTGCTGAGAGAACTTATTTTTTTGGTGACTTCAAGATATTTGAAAGACGTTTGAAATGGCAGTTATAAAGGCAGCCATGGGACAAATAATGGAGTCGTAATCATCCCATTCAGTGGTTGGGTGTTACTAAGGGAGTGGAGGAGCATAAGGCACTTGAATGGCCTCTGACAGCTGGACTAGGGAGGTTGGGAAAATCCCTTAAGGAATTGGAGATGAAGGGTGTGTGGGTTTAGGTGCGGAGGAGGATAAGGAAGGTTGTGGTTGCGTTTGCTGGGTGGAATTGGAATGGCCGGAGGGAGAGGTAAATCTTAGTGGTAAGAGCGTGGAAGGAATGTGGGAGGGGGCATTGTTTTGACTTTGGATTATGTCTGGGAGGGCGTTGAGGTTTTGGTTCTGGGAGAGGACTTGGAGGAGAGGATGTTTGAGGAATGGCATGTCTGGAAGGATTAGGATTGGGTCAGGAGGTGCGGTTGACTAGAGTAGGGGTGTGGTTGTTTGGAGGTTGGAGTGAGTTTGACGTGGCTGACGTTGCTGCAGGTTGTAATGGCAGTCTGCTCCCTGGAGGTCGGCAACGCGCTGCAATCTAACACGACATCTGTCATGCAAAGCATGGTGAGGTCCAAGGCCGTTGGGGCACTTGGTAATGGTGTGGTGTCCAGCATTGAACCTTGCGATGCAGTAGGCTGTAGGGTGCTGTCTGCTGATGCAAGATACACAGACCTCCGGGGCTGTGCAGCGGCTCCTGTGGTGCCCAAACTTCTAACACTTGAAGCATCAGAGGGGCTCTTGGAAGTACTCCTTTGTGTAAAAGATACCCTAGGGGCCAAAGGAGAGCTGTGGAGGTCTTAGTCCCTTGATAACTGACTCCAGCTTGAACCCTAATAAAATTCAAATTATTACTCTAAAAGGTCGAGGACAATGGGTCCTCAATCCAGTTGATGCAGATTATTATCAATATTATTATTATTATCATCATTATTATTATTATTATTATTATTATTATTATTATTATTATTACCTAATCTACAACTCTAGTTAGAAAAGCAAGATGGTTTAGGCCGACTGGCTCCAACAGGGAAAAATAATGCAGTGAGGAAATGGAATAAGGAAATAAATAAACTACAAGAAAAATAACGGATATTGAAATGAAAAATTCTAAGAACTATAATAACATCAAAATAGATCTTCCATATAACCTCCCTCCCCACAAAAAAATATGAAAAATTTAAAATAAAAAGATGTAGAGAAGAGCACACAATAGGATGCCCAAGTGCATACTTAAGCAAGAGAACCCTACCCTAAGGTAGGGGAATACCATGGTGCAGAGGCTATGGCACTACCCTAGACCAAAGAACAGTGGTATGACTTGTGAGTGTCTTCCTCTTAGAAGATCTGCTTACTATAGCTTAAGAGTCCTTTATAAGCTCACCAAGATGAAAGTAACCATTGAACAATTACGAAGTAGTAGTTATCCAATCAAGCGAAGAAGAATTGTTTAGGTAATCTCAGTATTACCAAAAGTATGAGAACAGAGGAAAATGTGGAAAGAATATGCCAGACTATCCGGTGTATGGGTAGGCAAAGAAAAATTATCCCTAACCAAATATAGAGATCCCTTGTTACACTCTCTGACCAGTCAAAGGACCTAATGACTTCAGCGGTAGTGTTTTTACGGGTGACTGTTGCCTTGGAAAACCAAATACCTGCACAAAATGCATTTATCAAAATTTTTATTTGTGATTCCTCTGTGTAAATTTATTTTTGGGAAACACATTCGTTAAATTTTTTTCTACAATTGCATAGAAATTGCCTTATTGAAAAAGTCTTTTATGATTTTCGGTGATCAATCTATCATGAAGATTTTTAGATTTTTTAACTTTTTCATTGTACGTGAATTCGAGTATTGTTCTTCTTTCAGATCTTCATCTGCTGATTTTTTTCTATTTGAACACGATGTTGTGTTGATATTTATCCATATTGACTCATTAGGGGTAATTTGAATGAATTACTACCAATTGTGTCACGTGGTGGGCCGGGAAATCGGGTAAAACTCGCTAGTAAGAGACTGATGTCTCGCCAGATAAATCCTCGGACAGCTAGGTAGCGTCAGGTTCTGATTTCCTTTATGGCCTCTCGTGGCATGGTTGGTTTCGACCTGGCCTTTCATTAGAATGGGCTAGCGTTCGATCCCAAGTATGAGGTAGAAATTTATTTCTATTTGAACACGATGATGTGTTGATATTTATCCATATTGACTCATTAAGGGTAATTTGAATGAATTACTACCAATGGTGTCACGTGGTGGGCTGGGAAATCGGGTAAAACTCGCTGGTAAGAGACTGATGTCCCGCCAGGTAAATCCTCGGACAGCTAGGTAGCGTCAGGTTCCGATTTCCTTTATGGCCTCTCGTGACATGGTTGGTTTCGACCTGGCCTTTCATTAGAAGGAGCTAGCATTCGATCCCAAGTATGAGGTAGAAATTTATTTCTATTTGAACACGATGTTGTGTTTTTATTTATCTATATTGACTCATTAGGGGTAATTTGAATGAATTACTACCAATTGTGTCACGTAGTGGGCCGGGAAATCGGGTAAAACTCGCTGGTAAGAGACTGATGTCTCGCCAGGTAAATCCTCGGACAGCTAGGTAGCGTCAGGTTCCGATTTCCTTTATGGCCTCTCGTGGCATGGTTGGTTTCGACCTGGCCTTTCATTAGAATGGGCTAGCGTTCGATCCCAAGTATGAGGTAGAAATTTATTTCTATTTGAACACGATGTTGTGTTGATATTTATCCATATTGACTCATTAGGGGTGATTTGAATAAATTACTACCAATTCTGTCACGTGGTGGGCCGGGAAATCGTGTAAAACTCGCTGGTAAGAGACTGATGTCTCGCCAGGTAAATCCTCGGACAGCTAGGTAGCGTCAGGTTCCGATTTCCTTTATGGCCTCTCGTGGCATGGTTGGTTTCGGCCTGGCCTTTCATTAGAAGGGGCTAGCATTCGATCCCAAGTATGAGGTAGAAATTTATTTCTATTTGAACACAATGTGGTGTTGATATTTATCCATATTGACTCATTAGGGGTAATTTGAATGAATTACTACCAATTGTGTCAAGTGGTGGGCCGGGAAATTGGGTAAAACTCGCTGGTAAGAGACTGATATCTCGCCAGGTAAATCCTCGGACAGCAAGGTAGCGTTAGGTTCAGATTTCCATTATGGCCTCTCGTGGCATGGTTGGTTTCGAACTGGCCTTTCATTAGAAGGGGCTAGCGTTCGATCCTAAGTATGAGGTAGAAATTTATTTCTATTTGAACACGATGTTGTGTTGATATTTATCCATATTGACTCATTAGGGGTAATTTGAATGAATTACTACCAATTGTGTCAGGTGGTGGGCCGGGAAATCGGGTAAAACTCGCTGGTAAGAGACTGATGTCTCGCCAGGTAAATCCTCGGACAGCTAGGTAGCGTCAGGTTCCGATTTCCTTTATGGCCTCTCGTGGCATGGTTGGTTTCGACCTGGCCTTTCATTAGAAGGGGCTAGCGTTCGATCCCAAGTATGAGGTAGAAATTTATTTCTATTTGAACACGATGTTGTGTTGATATTTATCCATATTGACTCATTAGGAATAATTTGAATGAATTACTACCAATTGTGTCAGGTGGTGGGCCGGGAAATCGGGTAAAACTCGCTGGTAAGAGACTGATGTCTCGCCAGGTAAATCCTCGGACAGCTAGGTAGCGTCAGGTTCCGATTTCCTTTATGGCCTCTCGTGGCATGGTTGGTTTTGACCTGGCCTTTCATTAGAAGGGGCTAGCGTTCGATCCCAAGTATGAAGTAGAAATTTATTTCTATTTGAACACGATGTTGTGTTGATATTTATCCATATTGACTCATTAGGGGTAATTTGAATGAATTACTACCAATTCTGTCACGTGGTGAGCCGGGAAATCGGGTAAAACTCGCTGGTAAGAGACTGATGTCTCGCCAGGTAAATCCTCGGACAGCTAGGTAGCGTCAGGTTCCGATTTCCTTTATGGCCTCTCGTGGCATGGTTGGTTTCGACCTGGCCTTTCATTAGAAGGGGCTAGCGTTCGATCCCAAGCATGAGGTAGAAAGTTATTTCTATTTGAACATGATGTTGTGTTGATATATATATATATATATATATATATATATATATATATATATATATATATATATATATATATATATATATATATATATATATATATATATATATATATATATATATATATATAGATAGGTAGATAGATAGATAGATATATGGTTTTCGGCTGTATAGACTACAGCCAAAAACCAGGCCGGAGAGGACTCTACCAACTGATCCATCAAGAGAGATATAAGTTATGACAAGTCACCGTAAATATTTTTCTCGAATTAAGAAATATGGTCATAAAATTGATATAAACTTATATTCACCATGATAGGTGAATTATTGTAAGTTTGTAACACGTGGTTATTTAAGATGATTATAAATCACTAACACACACGATTTCAGTCAATGTAAATATCAACCACAATGGCATTTAATACCAAATTCTATCTTGGGAATATAAATCCACTGGAATTAATTTATGGTAATAGCTTCTGGCTGGGCAGAGATTCTAACCCCTGCCTATTCAACCAAAAACCTTGCCTGCAATAGCTAGGGGGATAGGGCTCTCTGGAGACAAACGGTCAAAGCGGCAATTGATCAGCCAGGTCCGAGGCTCCAGGAGTAAGTAAGAAATATATATACATGTATGAATCCTTTCTCCTTCAAATGGAATACAACATAGTCTAAATCAATTCTTTTATCTCTATTTACAGCTGATTGTCCTGCATAGCCTAATATTTATCCCTATTTCTATCAGTCATAGAATCATGTACTTAGCAGGTAAAAAATATATATCATTGAATGATATATATATATATATATATATATATATATATATATATATATATATATATATATATATATATATATATATATATATATATATACATATATATATATATATATATATATAAATATATATATACATATATATATATATATATATATATATATATATATATATATATATATATATATATATATATATATATATATATATATATATATATAAATATATATATATCTATATATATATGTATATATATATATATATATATATATATATATATATATATATATATATATATATATATATATATATATATATATATACGCGTGTGTGTATGTTTATGCGTTTGAGTGTGTACACAATCGATATATATATATATATATATGTATATATATATATATATATATATATATATATATATATATATATATATGAATATATATATATATATATATATATATATATATATATCTTTATTTATATTTGTATATATACATATATATATATATATATATATATATATATATATATATATATATATATATATATATATGAATATATATATATATATATATATATATATATATATATATATATATATATATATATATATATATATATATATATATATATATATATTTATTTATATTTGTATATATACATATATATATATATATATATATATATATATACATATATATATATATATATATATATATATATATATATACATATATATATATATATATATATATATATATATATATATATATATATATATATATATATATATATATATATATATATATATATATATATATAATGAGACGTCGAGATATTTGTTTTCTTCATTTATTACAAAAAATTGGTTCATAAGTTCACAAACTTATTTTCATATCATTACATCGCAATGCTTCTAAAACTTTACAAATATTATTATTATGATCTTTGTCTGTTTTCCCTGTAATTATGATATCACCTAATAAACAAAAACATTATGGCCGAGGAGACAAAACCGCCATCATAACTCTTGAGAAATTACTTGGAGTATTTTTCACACCGAAAGGAAGAAAATTAAACTGAAATAGTTGACCATTAGCTATAAATGCCGTTTTACATTTACCGTCTTCCTGTATGGGTATTTCGTAGTATCCAGATTTTATATCAACAATTGTAAAATATTATTATCCCATACTTTCACAAGTAATTCTTCGATCGAGGACAATGGAAATGCATTATCCTTAGTGACTGCATTCAACTTCCTATAATCAACACACAATCTTGCCGAGCTATCCTTTTCCTTAACAGCTACAATTGGAGAAGCCTACGGGGACTCACTCTCCTTGATTATCCCTTGTTCCCTTAATTTATTAATTTCCCTTTCTATCTCTTCCTGGAAACGAATGGGTACCTTATAAGGCCTTGATCTGATCGGGTCCTCCTGCCCAGTTTCAATGCTAAAAAGTAATCGATCAATCCTCACGGGTTGCTCATCTCCAATTGTAATTACATCGGAATAAATATTGACAATGTCACTACCTACATGTTGATATTCTGATGGACATAATTTTCGAGCTTGCATAATCAAATTCTGAGTGCGTTTATCTGTGCAGGCTGGAGTTGTGGCTCCCAACATCCCATTTTAAGCAATTTCACATAACTCTAATTCACACACAAAATCACTTCCTAAAACAACTTTTATTTGACAAATTAACTATCGTTATATCAGCTCTGTTCTCTTTTATTTCTGTCAAGCCCTTTAAAATCATTTTGACCCAATTGTAATAGGATTTAACAACGACCTTGGTTCCTTCGGCAGAGGGCGACACAGGGTCACTGATATGCTCGTAAGGGTGATGGGAGACAACACTTCTCTCTCATGTACAGCTGTTACCTTAATTAAATGTCTCTCTGAGCACGCACACACGCTTTCTGTCTCATTACTTTCTATCGGCAAAATGTACCCTCCTGCTTTTAATGTTATTGTATCTTTTCCCAAAAAATGCAAATTTGATTATTAAAGATAAAATCAATTTCTCAAATAGCCTCGATTTCTAGAATTCCCAAGGTGGGCAAGACAAAAAAATCATGTGTAAACTTCACAGACCACACCTTGAATTTGACGATTGTCATATGGTTTATGTGTAGTTTATTTCCTCCTGATCTGTCAAGAACGATAGATGCTGCCGACTGTAGTGGGTTTGATGAGAATCTTTTTTCAATCAGTGAAACACTGGCTCCTGTGTCGATCAGCGCTCGAATGGATTTATGTGGTAGGACAATCCTAACTACTAATATTCCTAGACGGCCAATACTGGATATGGGGCACGGCCGATGACCTCAGCTGCAATGTCGCTAGTCCCTAGTGCTATGTAGGTGAGGTCGGGGGTGTCGACGGAGGTCCTAGTGCCTGTTCTGTCACCACGTCTGTCGTAACAGCTTTCTCGGCTACTGCTTGTGATGTCATGCGGGGGGCGGTATCGAACTCGCTCGTCTCCCCCTTCATATGATTTCTTTTCCTCGGATGTTGGGCGGGGGGAGGTGTGGGTGTGCCACAGCCCGCCTGCCCTGGGTATTGTTTTGCTGAGCACTCTAGAGATAGATGAGCGTAGGCCTGACAAGTGTGACAGCGGGGGGATCCTTGGGTGGGGCACTTCACTCGTCGGTGCCCCTCTCCCCCATACTGCAAGCATCAGAAGGGTCTAATCAGCTGACTGCATTCTCCCCTCACCCCCTTAGGGGTTTCCGAGTGCCTCTCATAGCTGCGAGCTCCTCGGATTCGGGCCAGTTATTCCCAGTAAGTTTTCCTTCTGAGAAACTGTCTAAAAAGTTTTGTATAGCATTCACTACATCTGCTAACGAGCGATTGTCATGAAACAAATAGACTACATAAATACGGGTTTACTAATATGCGAATATGTTTTCGGCCAATTGCTTTTTTTATCACCCTCTGGAAGATTGGCATTCTGGGTTACAAACGAATCGCAAACGCGAAAAATGCGAGTTGAAAAACTAAGAACTGATTCAACTTCCTGTATTTTGGGTTTGTAATTTTCTTTTAGGTCTCCCTTTCTTGAATAAGACAAGGCATACTTCTCAATTAAACATCGTTTCATTTCACTTTAACTTCTCAAACTGTCTTGTGGCTGACACATTACCTCCATTGCCGGAGCATCTTTCAGCAATCTAATTACTTGAATAGCTTTTTCTCTTTCCGACCACCCATGAGTAGCTACTTGAAAGACTCCAAAAACACTTCAATCGATTGAAACCCTTCGTTAGGCCGTTGATCATCAAAGGGCCTAACACTTGCTTGGAGTTCAGGCAACTTTCGAACTATGATTTTCGTATTTTCACTTGGCTGTACATGTGTACTTTCACATGTGTGTGTTTAAACTTCGTCCATGTACGTCGGATATGCTGTGGTTGCGAGCCGCTCCTGTTCTGGTTCCACCAAGAATATACTCATTAACTGTTCTAAGTTTTCTAACTTATTTTCCAATTCTTGCATTCTAGTATCCTGTCTATATTCTTCATAAGCAATGCTATAGTCCACTGCACCTTCGTTCTCATTTCCTACAGCAGCAGCGTCTGCTATGTTAGTCCTTGTGAATTTAGTCATCTTAAACTTTTATTTTACCAGCTCAAATAACAACTTCACTCACAGCATAAAGAAAAAGACGTATTTTTTACACCTGACACCAATATGACACATGTAAATGGATAATGAGACGTCGGAATATGGGTTTTCTTTATTTATTACGAAAGGTTCGTTCATAAGTACACTGTACACAACTACCCTCTTAGGTGAGGGACTTCCTTCCGCTTTTGTATAAAAAAAAGTATCTCACTCTTAAATAATTTGAGCCGTTTCTTCCCAACATGGAAAAATATCTGGTGTTATACCTATCTCAACATATCTAAAGATACTCAGATGAAATTAAATAATGACTATCGTTACTGGCTGAATCAACCGGAATAAAATGTAAGCAAGTTATATATGCATGTCTTTTCATTCTAGTCCATCAGAAAACCAACACTTATGGTACCAATAGACTCATGTCTTAGGAGACAGTAAAAAAATTTGAAGTTATGCTTGCAGTGAAATATTCATGAATAATTCCATCTTATATAATCATATGAGGACAAAGTCCAAATAGCCAGGTAGGTATAAGATATCCAAGGTGATACTTGGACCTAGAAATTAGAGAAGCAATAAATATTAAAGCAATACCTATTCCCGCTTCACAGTTGATGCTTACTAGGAGATGGCATGCTTTTATACCACCGTTTAAAGGCCTTTCTTAAATGAGAGAGGCAAAGGACAGTGACATTGCCCTAACAAGCAGGACAATGCCTTGGAAACTGACCATAAAATACATATGATCCTGGCCGAAGCCCCCTCTTTTCCCAAGCTAGGACCAAGGAGGGACAGGCAATGGCTCATGATGACCCAACGGACGGAACTATAGGCTCTGCAAACACCCTATATCAAGGCTATATGGGGCTATATCCTGATTCACTAGTTATGTGACTGCACAATAAAAGAATTTTTTTCTCTCTCTCTCTCTCTCTCTCTCTCTCTCTCTCTCTCTCTCTCTCTCTCTCTCTCTCTCTCTCTCCTTAAAACTGCAGGCAGTCTTTGTTGTATTACACTTTTCTTTCATTTAGAGCGCTAACGCAAGCCAGACACATTATTTGATATACTACCTTCAAGAATATAGATGTTAGTCTAAAAATGTACTGTCAGAGATAAGATAAAGAAAACACTTAGAAACAACACTTTAGAAGTAACCAATAACGATAATTTCAACAAACTGTTTCAATTTCTATAGAATGCTATTTTTGCTGTTAATGAAAAGATAATAATGGAGGTAGGTTAATCAATAGGAATTTTATTTGTGTAATGATATAAAAAATACGTTGGAAAGTAGATGTTAAAGACCTGACCGATCATTTTATGAAAGAAACAAGATAAACAATACCTATTTGGTGACCAGAGACCCTTTGTTTAAAAAAATAAAATACACATTAAAAATAATATTACTGTGATGACACTGTACAGAGCATTATGCAAATATTTCCCACTTTTTTTTCGGTTTTTATCAGTAGATGTCTTCATAATCTTAATAATTTTCCTCTGTTCTTGAGGGAATCGGTTTTTTCTTCTTTAAGCAACAGCATCTTATCCTACAAGCGTATTTATCACTACCTGATGTCAATTCGCATCGTATGAAGACAATTTCAATTAGACAGTAATGTTAAGCTACAAGAACACACACACACGCATACACACAGATATATATATATATATATATATATATATATATATATATATATATATATATGCATATATATATGCATATATATATATATATATATATATATATATATATATATATATATATATATATATATATATATATATATATATATATATATATATATATATATATATATATATATATATATATATATATATATATATATATATATATATATACAGTATGTGTATATATATACAGTATATATATATATATATATATATATATATATATATATATATATATATATATATATATATATATATATATATATATATTTCCCTTTGCGCTTTACTATTTGTTTAGATTTACTTGTGTAACTCTTTGTTTGTGACAATGCAAAAGTTGATCGGAAGAAAATGCTGTTCAACAGAATCCAACATTTTACTTAGCAGCAAAAATCTCAATTGACCTTTTAACAACATGTAATATTGTTAAGTTGTACCTGATAAGATTTTCAACAGTATCTAGCCTTCATCTTTAAAAAAAAAAAGAAAAAGAAAAAGAAATGTGAACAATGAATGGTAATGCCCCGCGTATCAATCGTACCATTGAAACTAGTGTATAGACCAAACAAAAGAACAGCAGTCACCTTCATGAATATATATAACACAGGTCTTGAGCCTTTGTCAGTTGTAAGACGAAACTCATACTCCGGTGGTCTATGACTGCTCCATGGTGGCCTTCATATTCCAGAGAAATAGAGAATTAGCTCCTCCTGGTGGTTTCTTGTTTTGTCTACAGCAATTCATCCGAATGTAATGGGTGTTGCTTCGCTGGATATTTCTTGTGGGTTGCCAAAACTATGGAAATCGTTCGTTACAAAATCTATAACATATTTCAGAATGTTTGCCAGGATGGTGCCTAATGAATAATTAAATATAGTTGAACACATAAATGAAGGGCTTGTATAAGTTAATTAAATGGAAAAAGTCGTCGATGTTTCATGAAATTAATGTCTGTCATCATCTTGCATTGGAAGAAGGATTGCGGATAACTATTTTTTTCAGTAATGTAGTTCCAAAAGCAATGATTTAGTTTTGTTGATATGACCTGTTTCAAATACATTTTTGGATAGAACTATTTCTGAGGTAATGACTGTAAAAAAGAAATGTCATGTTTTTATGAGAGAGAGAGAGAGAGAGAGAGAGAGAGAGAGAGAGAGAGAGAGAGAGAGAGAGAGAGAGAGAGAGAGAGAGAGAGAGAAATCTAGTTTGCAGAAATTTTATGAATAATTGATTGAAAATGTAACATGGCTGTTTTTTTTATTTAATTATTGACAAACAGTTCATCATTTTAGGAAATCCTGTTTTCAGATACTGATTACAACTATAATATCTAAATTAACATTTATAAAAATATGTAGGAACAGGAAAAAAAAAAACTTTAGTAAATTATATATAATTTACTTTATTAATATTGACATAATCTGATTTCACTCTCCGTTGAAAATTCTTTATTCAATTTTTTCATTTTCAGCTAGGCAAAAGCATGGGTGGTGGGTGGGGTACACCATACCTAGGACCGGCATTGATGTGGAGGTGTCGATGCCGGGGACTCAGAAAGTTATAGACTACATTGTACACTATTTGAATGTGTTTCTATTGAGTTACTAGGTTAGAAACTTACGAAATACATTGAACATAATTTAGACCTATTTCTAACTAGGAAAGCAAAAAGCTACAAACTACAACATAGTTTGAACCTCTTTCTAAATAGAGATTAGTTGAGTGTCAATCACAAGCTTTACTAAGGTTAGGATGTAGCATTCCTCTTCTCTCAAGGTAACTGGTTATGGATCTGTGATTATACGTTCATCAGCATCATCTCCTACGCATATTGACGCAAATGGCCTTAGTTACAATGCGCCAGTCGTTTGTGTCTTGCTCTTATGATTATATTCTTCTCCACTCGTTATATCCCACTTAGCGCTTCATAGTTTGTGGCCATATACAGTAGGTCTGGGTTTTCCAGCTCTTCTAGTGCCCTGTGAGCGCAGTTAAATGTTTGGTGCAAATCATGGAAAACCATCTCCATCTACCCCTCACCATGATCTCATCCAGATGTGGCACTCCCTCCAGTAATATTTCATCTTCCATTGCATATCCGTTCTCATCCTGAATTTCTGTTTACACTTCATATGCAAAATTTTTCCTTGTCGTCTCTTAATCTTGATCAGGTTTCAGAAAATCCTCTGAGGTTTTAGGCGAAAATTTTCAAGTATTGTCTCTAGATGATTTTTTTTGTGTGACTAATATGGTGTATAAATTTATTGCAATGTATTTTGAATTGGCATTTTTTGTTTCTAAAGTTCCGGAGTTTAATAAGAAGTATATATATATATATATATATATATATATATATATATATATATATATATATATATATATATACATATATATATATATATATATATATATATATATATATATATATATATATATATATATATATATATATATATATAACAAATCATATTGTTTCGAAGGCACCAGTGCTGCACCAATTTTTAAATTCCATAAGTATTTTCGGGAGATAATACATTTTATAAAATAATACTAGCTAAAAAATTAATGTCCTCTTCAAAGTGAATCGAAATAAAAGAACAATAATGTTTTGCAGTTTCACCCAAAACCTCATTTCGCGACGTTGAATTATACCAAGAATTATTAGGTGATAAACTTCATAAAAAAGTGCTCGTAAATATCCTTGATAACATGGATGGAAATGTTAAGACCAGAAAATTAATTTCTAATGTAATTTATATTCGAAAAAATCATAATATTTAACCTGGTTGGCTCTGTGAGCATATCAAAAGAGCAACAAAGAGAACATTTGATGTTAACGAGAGTTTTGCAGATTAACTGCCGCCATGGATAGTTTGACCTTCCCATTTTGGAATAGTGCTTCTCTACTCAGAAAACATATGCTTGTTACGCAAAAATCCTATATGCGCATATACACTCACAAAGAAACACACGAACATGTACATACATAGTATGCATATAAGGTACATACATTATATACACTCTGTTTTCATATTTCCTTTCATCACAAGGCCACTTTCACTGTTGGAGCCTCTAGGTTTATAACATCCTGCTTCACCAACAATATTGTAACTTACCTAATAATAATAATAATAATAATAATAATAATAATAATAATAATAATAATAATAATAATAATATTTTTTTTTTTTTTTTTTACATGTTAGAATATCATCTACTTTACTTTGCTCTCGTATCCATGTTGCTCCCTTTCTGTCTCTTAGGGTTATTCCCACCACCATTCTTTCCCTGGCACTTTCAGTTGTAAGTAGCTAATGATCTAAGGCTTTTAGTGAGGCTCCAACTTTCTGATGCATAGGTTAATAATGGTTGGACCATCTGATTTAATAAGTGTTTCTTTTTTAGAAAGTGGCATTTTCCTTTTAATTATCAAATTTTGTTCTCCAAGGCATAACATTTTTTTAAAATTCGGTCTTGTGTCTTGGGAAAACACATACACACATACATATGCACGTATACACACACACACACACACACACAAACACACACACATATATATATATATATATATATATATATATATATATATATATATATATATATATATATATATATATATATATATATATATATATATATATATGGTTAAGATGGGTTGATTTCAATTCTAAGTACAGAAAACCTGAATTTGACAGGTATATGTATAGCAGAATTGTCATTGACTTTTATCTTTCTTCGTGGCGGAGTGGTATGGTCACTGGCATACAGATATCCTGGACGAGGGTTCAAATCCCCGCCGGTCCGATATCATAGTCTTTAGGCGGTTCCGCCTTGGGCTCTGATCCCGAGGTCGTTAAGAGAATCCAGACTTTAATGTATTAATATATATGGCTTATTTGAAATATGAAAGAAACACGTTTAAATGTGCAAAAAAATTATGATTAATCGAATGCCAAGTCCCAAAACTACCAATTAGCTACGATGGTGAAGATGGGTTGATTTCAATTCTAAGTACAGAAAACCTGAATTTGACAGGAATGTGTATAGAAGAATTGTCATTGACTTTTATCTTTCTTCGTGGCGGAGTGGTATGGTCACTGGCATACAGATATCCTGGACGAGGGTTCAAATCCTCGCCGGTCCGATATCATAGTCTTTGGGCGGTTCCGCCTTGGGCTCTGATCCCGAGGTCGTTAAGAGAATCCCGACTTTAATGTTTTAATATATATGGCTTATTTGAAATATGAAAGAAACACGTTTAAATATGCAAAAAATTTATCATTAATCGAATGCCAAGTCCCAAACCTACCAATTAGCTACGATGGTGAAGATGGGTTGATTTCAATTCTAAGTACAGAAAACCTGAATTTGACAGGTATATGTATAGAAGAATTGTCATTGACTATTATCTTTCTTCGTGGCGGAGTGGTATGGTCACTGACATACAGATATCCTGGACGAGGGTTCAAATCCCCGCCGGTCCGATATCATAGTCTTTGGGCGGTTCCGCCTTGGGCTCTGATCCCGAGGTCGTTAAGAGAATCCAGACTTTAATGTATTAATATATTTGGCTTATTGGAAATATGAAGGAAACACTTTTAAATGTGCAAAAAATTTATCATTAATCGAATGCCAAGTCCCAAACCTACCAATTAGCTATGATGGTGAAGATGGGTTGATTTCAATTCTAAGTACAGAAAACCTAAATTTGACAGGTGTATGTATAGAAGAATTGTCATTGACTTTTATCTTTCTTCGTGGCGGAGTGGTATGGTCACTGGCATACAGATATCCTGGACGAGGGTTCAAATCCCCGCCGGTCCGATATCATAGTCTTTGTGCGGTTCCGCCTTAGGCTCTGATCCCGAGGTCGTTAAGAGAATCCAGACTTTAATGTATCAATATATATGGCTTATTTGAAATATATACATATATATATATATATATATATATATATATATATATATATATATATATATTGAGCTTATGCTCACCATATATATATATATATATATATATATATATATATATATATATATATATATATATATATATATATATATACATAGTGAGCTTATGAATAGGATATATACGGGGAATGATTTGATTGATATACCTGAAGAGGATGAAGACCTTGATGTGCCTCTGAATGACTTCAGTGTGTTTGAAGTCAAAACTATCCTTGAAAAACTAAAGAGATAGAAAGCCCCGGGATAAGATGGAATGACTGCTGAGATGATAATGGCTGAAAATACAGTGACTCTCAAACCA
This sequence comes from Palaemon carinicauda, assembly GCF_036898095.1. NCBI lineage: Eukaryota > Metazoa > Arthropoda > Malacostraca > Decapoda > Palaemonidae > Palaemon > Palaemon carinicauda. The sequence continues at coordinate 13,537,300 of NC_090729.1, forward strand.
CTTTCAATTTTTTTTTTGTTTCTTCTTTTTTAATGTGGTCATGAATAGTCAAAACTTGTTGCCATGGAGTTACGAGTGTTGGCGAAAATAGCAAAGAAAAAAAAAAGGAGATCTGACTGATTATAAGAATTACTTACTTGGGTTGTTATGAAACTATATAATATGCTTATTCCGAAGATACTGGAGAAAAAGATTGATGAAAAGATGAGAGATGAACAAGCAGGATTTAGAAAAGGTAGAAGTAAAATTTCATTTTGAAACATGTCGTAGAGCAATTCGTAGAATATAGACATGACATTTTGATTGCATGTGGACTAGGAAAAAACTTCGATTGTGTGCACTGGCCAATTTTCTGGAGAGTTTTTATGGAATTCCTCATAAATATGTAAACGTGTAAGTCAGTTCATGGGGTTAGCAAGTGTAAATTCAATGTGAATGGAGTATTAAGAAATGAATTTCCAGTGAACCGCGGAGTACTCGAAGGGAATGTGTTATCTCTTTTGTTGTTTATCCTCCTCATGGATTAGGTAACGCGTAGATGAGTCACAGATTGTGAAAAAAGATTGGACTGGATTGGTGAAAGGAATTTAGCAGACCTAGAGTATGCTGATGATATTGTCCTTGATAGCAGAGCACCATAGGATTTGCAATGCTTGCTTACCAGAATGCATGAGATATCACACGACGTTGAGCTGAAGATAAATAGAAGAAAGGCAGAGGTGATGAAAACGGAGTATGCAAATGATGATGAAATATCATTGGAAGGAGAAAGGATTAATGAGGTAGAATCATTTAAGTATTTAGGAACTATGATCTCCAATACAGGGTCTTTAGAATTAGAGTTTAGTGAGAGATTGAAAAAAGCCAATCAAACAATGGCTAGGTTAAGTAAAATTGGGAAATCAGGTTACCTGAAATAACATATATAAATCAGACTATATATCAGTTTAGTAGGATCGATGCAATTCTCTGGATATGAGTCTTGGTATGACAATGGAACAATCCCCTATAAATTTAGTGGATTTGAAAGCAAAACACTCAGAATGATATTGGGAGTTAATTGGTAAAACAGGATTATAATGGTACTATAAGAGAGATTACTCATGTTCCATATGTTAATTAGATCATGATGAGGGGTAGATGGAGATGGTTTGGCCATGCTCTTTGCACTCTCCAAGAGATCATAACTTACCAAACGTTCAGTTGGGTTCCATAAGGTACTAGAAGAGTTGGAAAACCCAGTCCTACATGCCTGAGGACTATAAAGCCTGAAGTAGATGTTGAGTGGAGAAGTATTCAATTAAAAGCTCAAGATAGAGAGGAC
>NC_090729.1:13541123-13561123 GCF_036898095.1 Palaemon carinicauda
CGAGGCCTAAACAAACTTGCAAAAAGTTTAGATATTTCTTTCTACAGTGAACATGCCAAGGCATAGTGTTGGGAAAATATTGCTACGGGAATGTATTGATTTTTTACTCAGAGACCAAGTTGAAATTTTCTATACGATCATTCCTGCAATAAATTCTTGAAGCTACAGATATATTAAACTGTTCCTTACTAGCTCTCAAAACTCATTCCTTCTTGACCCTTTTCTGCATATCACAAATATCCACCAATTACTGTACAGGATGGCAAGAAGTTCAGAAACCGAAAGTCATAGCTTTGTAGCTTTAAAGCATGAATTAAATTCTTAAAAAGCGAGGTAATTTGCTGTAGTTTAAATTTTTTTAGAGACTCAAAAATGTTTTTAGATCACTATTTAAATTGCATTTTTTATGCCTCTAAAGCTCATCATTATATTTTCTATAAGATAAGACTTGGCAAATTCTTGATTTATATAAGTCCTTGTTTTTATTTCGTACATATTTATCTGGCTTGGTTACACCTGCTCTGTATTTTCATGAAATCTCATTATAAGAAAACTAAAAGTGATGAAATGCTCTCTATTTCTTTTAGTGTACAACTACGGACACTGTTATGGGACAGTAATAGTTCTATTACTTAAGGCAAATAGTCCTAGATAATCTGAGGAATGCTGTCATCTCTTGATTCAGAAAAAATAAGTAAAACATTACTTTGTTCATAAAAAAATTTTCAAGTGAAACTATTTTTACTGTTTCTTAAAGTTATTCTCACAAAATCAAAAAAAAAATATTATAGAATACCCTAAATCACTGAATTTTATGCTTCTGTACATGCTAAAATTTTATAGACATAACTATCAAAGTAGTGTGTTTTGATATATGTTATGAAGGTCTTCTATGAAGTCAGACCTTGCGTAAAATTTCCGTCATCTAGTTCCTATGGCTAATTAACTATCATAAATACACAGTTGTAAAGGCATTCCTGTTCTCTTGTCAACTTTCTCAAAAAATTTATTAAAACATCATAAGAAAGTAACTTTTTCACTGTTGTGGAATATGAAAAAGGAACATCTGAAATTACTTCAGACTATATCTACACTGTTTAGATAGTCTGAAATGTTAACACAATCATTTTATTTCCACTCTTAAACCTGATTTCATCACTGGTTAGCCTCGCTTTTCATGATCGATTTTTTTTTTTTTGGAAGAAGATGGATTTCCAAAAAATTAATAATGCCCTTTTCAATCTAACAAGATTTTGTTCTAACTTGGATAGTTACTCTTCACGGTCATTCTCTTTGTGTTTCATTATTTCAATGAAAATTCATCCAATTTCATATGCAAATTCATCTTCCTTGTGAATAGCTTGGCTTTTCAAGAAAAAAAAAAACTCTGTTCCCGAAGAATTTTAGGGGTGGTCCTTTTGTTCTAATTCTTTGGCAAGGTGCTGAAATTGTTTCTTTCCAATGTATTCAAGTTTTCTTTCAGTAATTTGAAATATTCGGAGTACAATGCTTTAGTTACATTATGACTTGGATATGGAAGGTACTATCAAGTACTCTATAACCTCATTTCACTTAAGCTAGTCTCAAGAGTAAGATTTATAATGCATAATCTGCTAGACTACATGTAGCATTTGCTAGTTTTTGTTAAAGAATGCGGGTTTTTTCATTATGGTTAGGCTTGCTGTTTTACTCTTCAAGCAAGTTTTCGTTGCTAAGAAACATGTATTTACTTAAAGTTGTGGGTTGTCCTTAGAATCAAGTACAGGTAGTTTCATTGATTTTCTTGCTTCCTTGTGTACTATTTATGAATTTGGATATAGATAATATATTGTATTCTCTTGCAATTGTCTGATGCAAATTGATTTACCTCAAAGTTTTGCGATATTGAGAAAATAGGTAAGTGGTGTAGTATTGCAGATATGAGACATAGGTGTTATTGATTCAGGATTATTTGATTAGCCAGTCTAAATGCACGAATCTACTCAACAATTAACTGTGCATTGATCAAGATTCTTAAGTAATGTACTTAATGATATATTACTTTGTGTTGCTAAAGTAAATTCCAAGCTTTAATTTTTACATTACATAACCTAAAATTATTTCATAATACAGTATTACCAAAATGCTAAGACTTTATTACGGTATATCCATATATGAAATAACATGGTACAGTTCTAAAAATATATGCTCTATGTTTGTTATAATGGTACCCTATCTGGATGACAGCAGCATCCTGGGCCCTTCATCTGTATGCTAATGATACATGTATTCCACATTGCTGTCTTTGATTGTCCTCCTCAATGTCTGTGCCTCTTAGTTATTTGTAGGATTTCATCGTTCTTATGCCGCTACTTTGTTATGATGTCACTTTTTGCAATAAGAAAGGTCTTTACTTTCTTTTACTGCAAATTATAACAAACTAACTGGCACTGATATGGTTGTGTGTCTGTGCATGTTTAAAAAGGGCAATGCTACCTTAAGCGGATGTGCTTCTACTGTTAACAGTATTTTAGGTAATCCAATTTTGGATGGTATATATGTTACTTTCTATTGACATACTTCTACCAAAATTATTATACATGGGTTACTTGTATCTTCCCTTAACTATTGATATGTTATTCACTTGAGGTTTTAACCGTTGGTTTGTCAGTGAAAATTTTGTATGAATTGCAGATGATGGTTATATTAATGTACCTAGTATTGTTTTACTTTGCTATCGAATTTCCTATATGTGACAGACCATCATCATTGGCCTTCTTCTCAACTTTTCAGTTTTGCCTTTACACATCACAAGCTGCATAGACTCAATGTATTTCAAATTCACTGTATAATTTTCTTAGTTAACATCTGCTATCTAGAATATGACTTGAAAGTTTTTCTGGTATTCCTTCTCTTATTCATAGCTGATGCATTCAAAAATAATCAAATCTGCATTTTAAGAGGTTTTAAGGTTGAAAGGACGCTCATGAAAGGCAGAGGTAAGGGACAGTGACAATGCCATAGAGACTGGCCACATATACATATGATCAGTGGCCAAGCCCCCTTTCCATACAAGATAGGACCAAGGAGGGCTGCTGATAACTCAGCAGATAGAGCTATACTCACAAGGATGGTGAGGTTGCACCAACCAAAGGAACTAACGAGTTTGAGTGGGACTTGAACCCCATTCTGGTGTTTATCAGCCAGGAACGTTACCACAACGGTCTCCACAAACATAAAGAAAGAGATTACTATTATTTTAGAATTCAAATGGGTCAAATCTTATTCTCCAAAGCTTTTCTTAAGAGGATGCTATCATCCTTTTCCACTAAGGACTCTTCCTCAGCCTGGCAGAGGCACACAGAACTGTAACGGAGATCGGGTTATGAATCCATCCTGAATAAGAATTCTCTGATTTGGTTGGAGTACCCACGTTTCTGATTCCAATTAAGGAAAAAATTACTTTTAAGGAAGATTTGGTTCTATTTCAAATCCCGGCTATGAAGAAAATCTTTTCAGTGTACATTCTCAAGTTAATTGAAGCTTACATCCTAAACTGTCCATGTTCAGTCCTTATCTTGTTTTAATTTTCCCAACAAGAATTCTTGTAGGTCCTTCATTTATTGGACTTGTTAATTTTTCCTTTTCCAATTTTTGGAGTATTCTTGTTTTTACAACCTTAGATTCATTCACCTTAGTTGGAAAATCTGATTCAACATGACAAGCCCTCTCATACAATTGTTGATGCCAGGTAAATGTAGATATCCATCACAGAAATTCTTAGAAGCTTTGATTTATTTGGATAAAGAGTGCTTTGGGGATTATCAATCACTCGAAAGAGGGTTACCCTCTCTTTTTCTGGATATTAGACCTCTCATGGCAAGTAGATTCACTTCAAGCCCAGTAGGGAAAAATATGCAAAAAATTAGAGAAGTTCCTAATGAAAAATATTATTACTCAGGGCGAGGAATTTAACTTCATGTGGCCAACAAGGTAAAGATCATGAATTTCCTGTTATAGTCATTCTGGTATGGTTTGCCCATAGAGCACTATACTTTGAAGTATGTTCACAAATAACTCGAAGATAGAATGAGAAACCATAACATTAGGACAGTGATCATGCTCTACCTAACAGAATCAAATAAACTCTCATGAATTGATAACTGTCCTTATAACTTTAAATTGTCAAGATATTTCCTGGAGTATTTGTTAAAAGGAAAAGCTCTTTATTTTATCAGTTGCATTTTCACCTCAATAAGCTTGAGGTCAGGAGGAGTGAGTCTTTGAAATGGATTTGTTTATACTAAAACTCACAAAGACAAGGAGTCGACACAAAATCATAGGAATTTGCTTACCTCACTATAAGAGGACCCTTTTTCAGATAAGGTTCTCCTTATGATATAATAAGCAAATGCAGATAGAATCAGAGATATTCAATTACATCGATCATCTCTGTTAAATAATGAAAAAGGCTGGGTATCTTAATTATGTATCTAAGGCTCTTGGTCAGAAAGAGGGATTCTCTATCATATCATCAACTATGGTACTAATCAGCCTAATGAGTAGATCACTAAAATCTTTTAGGAGTTAAAATAGAGTCTGTTGCAAACAGTATGAAGTAATCATCACAGACAAGCGTAAGCATGTTCTACTGTATATGGTCAATGAAAATTTTCTGAAAATGGATAGAACCATACAAATGAGGAATAAATGTCATTTAGTGCTTGGGCATAAGCACTGGAAGGAAGACTTTCCAGAAAAGAGTCCATTCTTCCAGAGTTGTAAGTCTTACAACAGAGTGGATTTGAAGTAACTACCATAAACTCCACGGCTGTTTGGTTCACAACTACTGGGTAATTTCATACATTTTATTACTGTCTCAGCTACCAAGCAGTGATTACTTTATTTTACCCTTTGATCGCATACGCATTTAAACCATCAGCCCTTATGTCCTCTTATCAGTTGGTAGAATTCAATGACATATATTATTGTAAATAATAGCTTTTGCTTGTATGATTATGCCTATGTGTAGTTTCAGAATAAATGCATAATCTTATAAGGATTCATTCCTTATTTTTCGTTTATTGCAACTTATTCTTAGAAAAGCTAATTAACATTGCACCAAAAAGTGTGTTTTTGATCTTGGAAAATCTCTTTTTAGACTGAAGATTAATAATATTCCCCCAATGAATGTCAGCATCAATGATCTTAGATGTTAGGATGCCAGAAAACTTTAATTCAAATCAATCAATTACCACAATGGATACACTAATCCTCTCAGGAGACAGAGTGAGTTAGGGCAGCTTGGTTCACCTAGGATTGTTGGACCAGATTTTAGGAACAATTATTATTGGATTTGATTTCCTATTGTAATATTATTTTTCATTGGGTCCACCAAAAAAAAAAGAAAAAAAAAACACAAAGCTGAGTAAATGAGCAGGGGGGAAATTCCTGCATTTCCCTTTTCAATAATGCAAACATTTTGAGTCGGATCCATCCAAGATATATGGTACGTCCAAGTGGTGTATCTGCAGAGTTCTTGGGTGAATCTCTTGAATAACATTCTAGGTATTCTTTACATTTATAGGTCTGGTTCCACAAGTATGTTGTTTTCTGTCTTAAGAGTTTGGTATCCTTAATTGTTATCTAGAGTTATATCCCTCCCTAAAAAAAAAAAAAAAAAAAAAAAAAAAAAAAAAAAAAAAAAAAAAAAAAAAAAAAAAAAAAAAACAGACTGTCTTTGTCCTCAAGTCCTAAATGCCTTTATTGATAAATGGATTTGGCCCTAGTTTCCTTGAGTTTGACAAATAGAAATACAATCTGCATGGAAATGGTATATGCAGAAGCAATATTCACTATTATATTTGTGACCTAGTTTTACTGAGTTTGGTATGCTTTGCACAACAGGAAATTTAAGAAAGAAGAAAATGGTACAGTAGTTAGAAATCCTGCCATATTTTTTCTTATCACACTAACATTTCATTACAACATATAGAGGATTAAGCATTCTAAAAGTATGCAAAATGCATCATGCGCCCAGTCTCTTGTGCTATATTCTTTGGTTTTATATAGATCAGGAAGTAACCAATGAACTAATTCTAAAACAGATTTTGATTGAATATGATTTGAGTACCAATTTTTCCAAGCTTTATCATATCATAGGCACCAGTTGTGACTGAGCTTACTAGGAAACAAAAAAATTGTTGCTTATTTTCTGAGAATGGTTTTCTATTAATAAATATCTATGCATATCTTTTCATTATCTTTTATTTACGAACTCTGAAGCAGTATAGTACTATAAGACGTAGCAGGAACAATCCCTATATCACTCACAAAACCACAAAGGGTATGTTATAAACAAAACTCACAAAAAGGCAAATACAAAATAAAAGCACATGTACTAAGGCTAAAATATACACTCTAAACAAAAATGCCACACAAAGATTTTCTACAGCCAATCTTACATTTGACACAACTCACTTGTTCTCTGTTGAATCATGTTCCATACCTGCATATCAATATTCGGAAATAACATCCAATGTCTTGTCAGTACTGTAAATAGAACTAATGAATGTGACGCAAGTGCTATATATTATGTGGTTACCACATAGTATGCCTATTTACACAGTATGAATTTCATACTAACTTAACATACATTCTTGAAGGCAGACACTTATCAAATATGGTATTTATTGTATAAGACTTCATTTATTAGTGTGCTACTGTTATTAACAAACATTGATTATGTGTTGTTTGAGATGTTGAGTCTTGAATTAATGTCAAGCATGGTAACTTTAAAATGGTTTATTCTCTAAAAACAACAGTGTTAAACATCTCCATCACAGGAGTATAGCTGGTTTGGTCGGATGACCAATTCAGGTGAAGTATAGATAAGAACTGCCTAAAATATCGATATCACAGATATCGTATATTTAGTTGTCTCATCATTCAAGTACAATATGTAAACTTTACATTAGTCTACGAAGACACCTGCATCCGGTGGCGACACAATCTTTCACACGGTATGCATTTGTGTTTATGATTCAGAAAAATGTTACATTGCTGAGAGATGCAAAATGCATCCTGTTATGATTTTGTTGGACTACAGCAAATCTCACGCTAGCTTCTTCTTCCACAATGACATATTACGTCATGTGTTTTAAACATGTAATAACTAACAATTACATTAGCTCGGCCAGCTATCTCAATTTTTTTTCTAACAATTTAACAACACGCCAAAATATGTTTACTAGGAGTGTGACTGGATATATGTATTATTCTTTGTTTAACTTTAGCCATAGGCAAATGAGGACGAATGTCCAAATAGGCACATAAAAAAAATAATAACAATAATGCATATGAAAAGATATTACCAAAGCAAAGAAAAAAAAATGCATGATAAATACAGATCACATATATGGTACATTGCTAGCAAATGATTATATGGTACCAAAAAAAAAAAATACTGATATACATATGATTCGGTAACTTGTTAAAGAATAATTGTTACCTTTGTCAGAAACATAGATTAACACAATACGGTAATAAAAATATTTGTTACCTTGGTAAAGATTCAATTTTAGTGCACAAACGCGAATTCCTGGTACGTACACGTACCACTGTTTCGTACACACACACACACACACACATATATATATATATATATATATATATATATATATATATATATATATATATATATATATATATATATATATATATATATATATATATATATATATAGGGCTTATATATTTTATTAGATGCCCATAGATTCTGTTATTTATATTTTTTTTTCTCTTTTCTTTTAACATTCCGGCTTATATATTTTATTAGATGCCGAGAGAAAAAAATGATTTATTTTTCAAATGTTTTTTAAATGTAGTTTTAACAATGCAAATGTTCTATAGTTTCTTCAATTACATATTACTAGCGTACTAACTGCATTTTGTACACACGCTATTCCCAGAAAATTTTACTCCTTTAAGCGAATGAAGTGGCCACTTTCAAATGGCTTTAAACTGAATTAAATAAGGAGTTTTGTCTGGACATGGCAAAACGTTCTGTTTTAGCTGCAAACTGTTCCTTTACCTACGCCAAACAAGGATGTTCACGGCGATAAATATCATCACCGTCACAACTGTTCCTGCTAGTAGTATGGGGTGAAGAAATTCCTTATAAGTCGGTGACAGGTGGTCCATCTTGGTCAATTTCATCAACCGCTTGGCAACCTGTTTGTTGTATGGGAGATGTAGTGATGGCATTGTAGTGGTCCACGTGAAGTTCGCAAAGTAGGCTCGTTCTCTGATGATGGTTTTGATCCCGGTCACCATGGAATTAGGGGAAGTCCCGATACAACCATCTGCTGCAACGAAGATTCTGGCATAGGACGTGGATCCGTCTGGGCATGATACATTGAAGCCGTCCTTGTCGTATCGTATCCACGAGCCGTTGTTCAGTCTGCAATTGAACTCATTATTGTCAAAGGGATAAAGCTTATCCAGACAATTTTCACTTGTATGGGAGAGAGCACCGTCTAGCACTATACCTAACTCGCATGAATCCATTAAGTTTTTATGGAATTCCAATGAGTCAGCTGTACATATTTTTCTATCCATTGCGTCTGAACAGTGAGTTAATTGATTTAAGTCTTTAATGACCGTATATGTTTCCTTGTCTGGGGAAATAAATACGTGTCCTGTCAAACTGGATATTACTGGATTTGAGTGATTCGTCATGACGGAAATGGTGATATCCTGTAAGATTGCCAGGCATCAGAAGAATCAAAGGGAATTGTAATCATAATCTTGTTATTTTCAAAGCTTACTGTAATTAGGCTGTAATAAAATTCTAACCTACGTTCGTCTAACAAAGGAACATAGCCTAGTTTCTCCCGTCCGTTCTCCAGAACTAACTTTAAGTATTTTATAGGCAACAAATGGGGCGACAGTACACCTTTAGTTGCTAACGTGATAGCTTCTACATAATCTTTGGATTTCTCAATGAAATGTGCAATTCTGTTATGTATGTGATCTATTTTTGAATCATAATACATTAACGTTGCCAACAAATCCTGTACTTCCATAATCTGACTGATATTACTGGAATGTTCACTTACTAAATCCATAATTTGATTGATTGAAGCTAACTGATTCCTTAGTTTTGTCATAATCAATTCATATTCATGAGTCAAGAACTCAATTTTCTTATTTTGATTACTAATCTTAAGACGATTGGAAATTCCTAAACCTAAACTTGCAATAGACCCAAAGATGTTTAATGCAGCAAAAATAAACGGGTTTCGTCTTTCTTTATGTTCGTGCCCTACAGTCCACATCAAAAGGTCACGAGCCAAAGATTCTGTCTCGTAAGTCTTATTTTGCAAGTCATCAGATAGCATCTCTGCAACTTTTAGTGTCGATCCAAGCGAACTCTCTCTAGTCAAATGAAAATGTCTTCTATGCAACTCATCTAATGAGACAGCAAACCTTGAAATGGCGCTTTTTAACCCTGGATAGGTACGGTGGGTCGTACGCGACCCCGAGCGTAAAAAAAAAGAGGTTTTTCTCACGTGACTCACCCCCGTGACTGAATTTGTGGGTGATCGACTTGCAGGAGGTGTCTCCCCTACACGCTCTAGTAGTGTCCAGATGTGCATTGCTGTAGCTGTACTCCTTCCCCGATTTCTGAAACCCGTCGGGGTCGAGCGCGACCGAGTTTACCCTTCTAAGGTAATTTGCATAATTATCAAAGTTATTACGTATTATGAAATTGTCGTAGAATGGTGCAACTTGTATAGGTTATCAGTTGTGGAAAGTCTTGGTGGATTGTTTGGCTACCATGTGCATGATTTTTTTTTTAGTTAAAATGTCGTTCATCACCACGAGGACCATTTTACCGCGAGTGTCCCTTTTTAATTTTTTTTCATTTTTTTGCCAAGTCATTTTTCCGTAAGATATTGCCAAATAGTGTCGTAAAACTTTTGCTTGTTTAGTGTTGGAAAGTGTGTCTAGATGATCTGGCTACCCATGCGTGACTTTGTTTTTGTCAGATACGACGTAGTTATTGGTATATTGGGTATTTAACTGCGGTTGCCAATTTCTGTTTTTTTTCAATATTTGTAAAAAATTTTACGTAGTAAGGAATTTGCGTATATTATTCATTTTTTTTTCATGTTTATGTGTTAGAAAGTGTGCCTTGATGGTTGGGCTAACACGTGCATGTCTTTTTTTTTATCTGAGATGCCGTATATTAGAATGTTGGGCATTTTACCGCGAGTGCCCCTTTTTAATTTTTTTTAATTTTTTTGCCAAGGTTTTTTTACCGTAAGATATTGCCAAATAGTGTCGTAAAACTTTTGCTTTTTTAGTGTTGGAAAGTGTGTCTAGATGATCTGGCTACCCATGCGTGACTTTGTTTTTGTCAGATACGACGTAGTTATTGGTATATTGGGTATTTAACTGCGGTTGCCAATTTCTGTTTTTTTTTCAATATTTGTAAAAATTTACTACGTAGTAAGGAATTGCCGTATATTATTGATTTTTTTTTCATGTTTATGTGTTAGAAAGTGTGCCTTGATGGTTGGGCTAACACGTGCATGTCTTTTTTTTTTATCTGAGATGCCGTATATTAGAATGTTGGGCATTTTTCCGCGAGTGGCCCTTTTTATTTGTTTTGCATTTTTTTGCTTAGTCATGTTACCGTAAATAATTGGCAAGTAGTGTCGCAAAACTTATATTTTTATAGTGTTGGAAAGTGTTTCTAGATGATCTGGCTACCCATGCCTATTTTTTTTTTAGCCAGATATGGCGTATATATAAGTATGTGTTCGATTTTCCTGTGATTGCCATTTTTTCGTTTTTTCCCATTTCTTTCAAAATTACTACGTACTAAGGAACTATCACAGAGTAATGATTCATTTATATATTTATTTGTCGGAAAATGTGCCTTGATGGTTTGCCTAGCACGTGGCTGAAATTTTCTTTTTCTGAAATGCCGTATATTAGAATGGCCATTTTTCCGCGAGTGCCCCTTTTTATTTGTTTTTTTTTTTTTGCTTAGTCATGTTACCGTAAGGAATTGGCAAGTAGTGTCGCAAAACTTATAATTTTATAGTGTTGGAAAGTGTTTCTAGATGATCTGGCTACCCATGCCTATCTTTTTTTTTAGCCAGATATGGCGTATATATAGGTATGTGTTCGATTTTCCTGTGATTGCCATTTTTTCATTTTTTCCCATTTCTTTCAACATTACTACGTACTAAGGAACTATCACAGGGTAATGATTCATTTAGATGTTTATTTGTCGGAAAATGTGCCTTGATGGTTTGCCTAGCACGTGGCTGAATTTTTTTTTTCTGAAATGCCGTATATTAGAATGTTAGCCATTTTTCCGCGAGTGCCCCTTTTTATTTGTTTTGCAATTTTTTGCTTAGTCATGTTACCGTAAGGAATTGGCAAGTAGTGTCGCAAAACTTATATTTTTATAGTGTTGGAAAGTGTTTCTAGATGATCTGGCTACCCATGCCTATCTTTTTTTTAGCCAGATATGGCGTATATATAGGTATGTGTTCGATTTTCCGGTGATTGCCATGTTTTCGTTTTTTCCCATTTCTTTCAAAATTACTACGTACTAAGGAACCATCACAGAGTAATGATTCCTCTAGATGTTTATTTGTCGGAAAATTTTGTTTTTCTTCTTTTTTGATTGAATATCATAAAATATTCTTAGCTAAAATATTATATTGTTTCACATTTTTGTTTTTTTTTCGATTTTATTTCCCTTCAAAAAAAATTTTTTGGCTCAGAATTTTAATTTTATAGTCGTAAAATAATCGACAATTATCCAGCAACCCACCATACAATTTTTATGCATATCCAATAATAATTAGATTAGTAAATAACACCTTGAAATTGACATACCCTTCCTACATTTCAAGTGGCAGATTAGGGAGTCTGAGTCAGTGTGGTTGGCGGCCATTTTGTGGACATATCCGAAGCGTAAGTTGCCCTATCTATATATATTCTTGTTCCCTATAGAATTTGTGATATTTTGGTATATTTTTACCTGCATAAATATCATATTATATATTAAATATATGTATTTTTTTACGAAATTTCTAAGTACTCAAAAAATTACCTTTAGATATGGCCCCTGATATAAATGTAATTTACAAAATAATGAAGATTTTTTTACATATTTCTATTTCAGGATAACATATGTTTATTCCCTAAAAAAATTAGCCACTTCCTATTTCATTTGGGTACCCATAAAAATTCATGAAATTTGGACAAATTTTTTTGGCCAAAAAAAGTTACCCTTTTTTTCTCATTTCAGATCTTCACCTCCATGGGTCTGACTTCATCCAAAATACATCAAGATGTGTCCTAAACATTCAAGAATCAATTCCTAAAAGGATTTGTGTATATATGTATAAATTTATTTTTTATGAATTTTTATGTCAGGTCTTTTTTTTCTACTTAATTTTTTAAAATATTTATAATAAATAGTTTTTCTGCAGATGAGTAGTATTTATCTTTACAGTTGTTTTAAGCATTCATTGAAATTTTTTTTTGGCAAAAGAAAAAAAGAGGTTACTGCAAAAACTGATTTTTCAAGAATTTTTTTTGGCGTCGGGGTCGTTCGCGTCTGAGTATACCCTTAAAGGGGTGTCCGAGGAGCGTACCTATCCAGGGTTAAGCTAGTGACATCATTCTCTGGAAGAAAAATTGCTTGCATATGCACTTCTAAAACTACGTTGCTTGATGTAATAAAGACGTCTTCTTGTCTTTCAACTATAGTGCCATATTTAAAATCTATACTTTTAGTTTTAGAGCTCGTTCCACACGAGAAAAATGTTTGAGCGAACAATATCACTCCCAACAACAAAAAATTCATCTTGGAAACCTGTAACGAGAAAAATATATGTAATTACTCCTGTATTAAAAAGAAAACTTTTAATCATACAAATAAAAATCTTCCCCTCACTTCTTTCCCTCTCTTTTTTTGTTTTTTAATTTCTTATGTGAGCCAATGGTACTATTCTCTCATCCGTGGATTTGGATACGTTTTGAACTCTAAACCTATATACCGTTAATGTTTCCAAAATGTTAAATGGGCTTTCAAACTTGGGTGTTAGTTTATAATTGAGTCCTTTACGTACATTTACCTGTATATATACATTATCACCCACGGTATATGCTTTAGTTGGCTTCGCTATTTTATCATGATTCCTTTTCATTATGATTTGTGATTCTTCTAATTTCTTTCGAAGGATATCATATCGACTTTTGCTTGCATTTATACATTCTTTTAAAGGATTTGATAGATTAGTTGTAGGCGTTAATACATGGAAAGGCGTTTTAACTGGGGTACCATACAATGCTTCATGCGGTGACATTTTAATTGATATATGATATGAATGATTCAGAGTACTCAGTACTACAGGTATAGCAATATCCCAGTTGGGGTCTGATCCCCCTAGTGTTACTCTTAATATATTTAAAACCTTCGTATTTGCTCTTTCCACTAGCCCATTCGACTCTGGGTGATATATCATGGTATTTATTTTCTTTATGCTAAGGAATTCACACAATGAGGTAAGAAAGTGATTATTAAATTCACCACCCGAATCTGAGATTATCATGTGTGGAATTCCATGTTTACAAATGTGACACTCGTAAAACTTCCTAGCGCATTCAATCGCAGTTTTAGTTTTAAGCGCTATTAGTTCTGTATATCGAGTTAAAGCATCTACAATTACTAAGAGGTGCTTATTTCCTCTGTCTGACTCGTAAAATCCTGTTAAAAAATCTAAATGTATTCTTTCAAAGGGTTGATTGGGCACAGGATAAGCCCCTAGGCTGACAGGTGTTTTCGTATGCCCTTTGTTTTCCTGACATGTGCGACAATTATCTATGTGTTTTTTTTATATCTGTAAGCATTGTATGCCAATAAAACAATGATTTGACTTTCTGTGACATTAATGAGAACCCCGGGTGTTCATGTAATGGATTTGCATGCAACCAATTCAGGACAGTGGAAATAAGTGAGATTGGTACTACTACCTGGTCGTTAGTTACATGTGGTGTATTGCAGGTTTTCCTTGTCACGGTCCTACACAGAATATTATCTTTGATTATATAATTCTGCTGCTTATACTTTATATATCCCTTTTCCTTATGATTGCCTTTCAAAGCATTTATAATTGTTTCCATTTTCTGATCTTTTCTTTGCTCAGTCTGTAATAATTCAGCGCTCCAGCCTAAATCTTCTTGTTCTGATATCGTATTAACAATAGGCATGGATGTTGATATATCTATTAATTCAGCTAAAGGCTCCGTACAGGATGACACGGGGTTGCGTAATAATGCATCCGCAATGATATTTGCTTTCCCAGGTAAATACCCGATTCTTGCGCCAAAATCTTGAATGATCAAATGCCACCGAGTTCGTTTCGGGCTGTGGTTGAAGCCTTTAAAGAACTCGGTTAGTGGTTTATGGTCAGTAAGAACCTTAACGGGATAACCGTATATTATGAACTTAAAATGCACTAGTGAATTAATTATAGCTAGCCCTTCCTTGTCTATTACTGCATACTTACTTTCGGAAGTTCTCAGTTTTTGAGAATAAAAAGCTATCGGGAAAAATTGTTCATCATATTGCTGAAGCAATACCCCTCCTACTCCTAAGTCTGAGGCGTCTGTTGCAATGAAGAATTCCTTACCGAAGTCAGGATATTTTAAGATAGGAGAACTACACAGTTCATCTTTCAAGGTATTAAACGCCTGTTGATGATGCTCAGACCATAAGAAATCTACGCCCTTCTTCGTAAGATTAGTTAAAGGAGCGGCTATTTTTTAATAGTTGCGTATAAAACGCCTGTAATATCCACTACAACCCAGAAATTGCTGTATTCCCTTGACATTAGTAGGTATGGGAAAATTACGTATAGCCGACACCTTATCATGGACTACATAAGACCTTGGCTTGACACCATGAAACCCAAATATATTAATTCTGTTTTGAACAATTCACACTTACTAATCTTTACCCTTAAGTTATGTTGTCTTAATCTCTGTAGTACTAGTTCTAACTTACGTAGATTTTCTTCTAAAGTGTTGGAAAAGATTACAAGATCGTCCATATAGGCATGCAATATATCCCCTAACAAGTCTCCAAACACTATGTTAATCATTCTTGTAAATGTTATGGGAGCACAACGTAAACCAAAAGGCATCCGTAAAAATTCATAATGTCCCCTGGCTGTGCTGAAGGCTGTGTATGGGATACTATCTTCTTCCAATGATATCTGGTGAAAGCCTTTAAGTAAGTCCAAACTGGTAAAATATTTATTTTGACCTAACAAAGACAAAATATCGTCAATACATGGCACTGGGAATCGATCAGGGATCGTCTCCTCGTTTAGACGACGGAAGTACACGCAGATACGCCATGTTCGATCTTTTTTCGGTACAACTATTAATGGAAAATTATAAGGGCTGTTTGATTTCCTAATGACTCCTTCTTCTAGCATTGTACCTACTTCATCATTTATTTCATTCTGGAATTTCATAGGGAGTCTGTACGAGGGTACATAGTTAATTTTCTGCTTGTCCTTTAACCTTATTTGATGCTCGATCACATCTGTTTTTCCTAAGGATCCATCCGTAGTGGAAAAAACATCATGATATTTAGTTAAAAGTCCAAAAATTTTCTGCTGAATTTCTTCGTCTTCAATGTCTTTATTAATTTTATTTTTAATTGATTGCAGAAGGGATTCATCCGCAACTGATTGAGCGTGATTGATTTCAGCAACGGTAAGAATACGATGTTTATAAACTTCTACATCCAAGATATGTTGATTTTTGTGAATTACTAAAGTGTTATTTAAATGATTACCGACTCCAATATTACATTGTTGATGTGAGCCTACTGTATAAATAGCTTGTGTGACAGACAATCCGTTATTTTTCAAAGTGTCGGAAAGGATTAATATTTCAGATCCCGGTAATGTTTTCTTTATTTGCACTATTAAATTCGAAGGTAGGTTTGGCTCGATAGATTGCGTGCAAGATGATATTACGGGTGAACGAGAATTTTGCTGGGTTGCGTATATTATTTCTTTATTAGTGAGACAAGTTATTGGTTCTTCAACGTACGTTACGGTTACATTTGTCGTCTCCTTTTTATCCAAAACTGATTTTAAGGTATTAGAAGACTTATAGAATTTGCCTTTGATATACACGCCGTGCTTGGCAGGGGCTAAGATAATGTTTTTATTTCCCATAGATGGGTATCCTATAATTACAGCTGGATACATATCAATGTTTTGTACAACAACAAATGTATCGGCAAATGTGCGTTTACCGACTTTGAATTGAACATGAGTTATGCCTATGACATTTAATTCATTATTTCCTATACCCGAGAGTCTTACTCCGGATTTTTCTATCAGGAAGTTCGAAAACAACAAATGATGTGTCCTCAAATCCATGATATTACGTGAACTACCAGAGTCAAAAAATAACATAAAGGATTTGTGTTCTAAATTTACAGCATATAAGGTTGGTCGTAACTCATTTTGGGTTATTATTGCATGAATTCGTTGCAAATCTACGGGAGCATGCACTGTTTTACTTAATTCGGCCGTGTGTTTCATAGGAAAATCTATTGCCTCACAATGATCTGATGAAACATTAAATTGATTATTCAATACTATTGATGTTGACATGAATGACCTTGACCCAACATCACTCTCCTCCCCACTGGAGTTAATTATGTGGTATTTGCTTTCCTCTGCACATTCTGAAAATTAGTCTGACCTTGCGAGGTCTGGTTTGACGACCCAGGCTCAGCGTTAATTGAAGAAGTGTTTGTTTGTTTCGGATTCTGAACTACATTGACGTTTGGCTGTTTCTTCTTATTGTTAAAATGAGGATTTTTCTTTTTATTTCCATATGGAACTGACTGTGGAATTGACTGTGTATTTCTAGGATTCTGTTGTGTCTTACGCGCGTAGCACTGACTATATGAATGAGTCGAACTATTATGTATCGAACAGAATTTCGTTCTGCAGTCCGCGATCAAGTGACCTTGACGTTTGCAATTATAACACGTCATTCCCGCAACTTGACTATTATTAACTACATTTACTTATTGTGGCTTTGTTTCATTCTTTGCAAAAACTTGAGTTAACACGGGATCAAGATCAAGACACTTAGACATGTGTTTTTTTATGTTTATATACATCCAATTCCGTACTTGCAGGCATTAACTTTTTATCAAAACACCGCATTAAAGCTTCAGGCAACATAAGTGTCATGAAAGTTAAATACATTAATCGTAAAAAATCTTTCACGGAGATGTTATCTCTAGTAACCCAAGTGGAATTACCTAAAATATCTTGATATTCATTAAGCCTATCAGCTATGAGAGCTGCTCTCTCAATAACATTAAGCCGATTCATAGTTGCTTGATTAAGTGTATTTCTTAACGTTAATACTACATCCAAGGCTTCTTCACCCCCATAGACCGCGCGTAACCTAACTTTGAAATCATCCCAGGTAACTGCTTCTTGAAATGAAACACCTCTTAAATACGCACTCGCATCCCCCTTTGAAAAATCTATAAAACTTTTAGCTTCTTGTAATTGTACAAAAGGGTCTACGATTTGTTTGGCATTTAAATGGGCATCGACGGATGAAATCCATGACTCCACATTTTGAGGCAAGAACCCATTAACCGGACCCTGAAAAGGAAGGATTGCAGACCTGGCATTTACATTCGTCACAATCGGGAGAGGATTAATCTGTCCTACGCCACTAGGTCCTGTGATGGGGCTCACAGGGGGCGTCATGACTACTGTATTTCTTTTCCTATCTCTTCGACCCCTTGCAATTTTCTCAAAATATCTATATGATTACAGACGTCCACTGCGTAAACGCATAAGCACCCAATGATAAAGAATATAACAAAATTCCCCAAAACAATGCTACTAATCCCAAGACATTTCCCGAGAATTTCTGAAAGAAAACGGAATTAGCACAAATAAAGAAAAATTCTAGATGAGAATTTGGAGTTGAACACAGTTTCCTTTAATGAAAGGAAAATAAAAGATTAGCAAACAACTCACCCCGGTAATAATCGACTAACGACTCGTGATAAGTACACTTCACTGCCCAAACTGAAATGAATATGAAAATTGTACCTAGCTTTATATGGTTCTGTGTGATGTCATCATATCCTCTCTCTCTCTTAATGTTTGGGTGAATGTGTCGGTCCGATTCCCTCTCTCTCTCTTGATGTTTGGGTGAATGTTTCGATCCAATTTCCGTTGAATGTAGTGCTTCCTGGATATGTTTTGTAAGCGTTGAACGTCAGTACTTGGGTTTCCTAGGATGTTGATTGAAGATCCTGTTCATCACTTTGTATGTATAACATTCATTAAATGTTTTAGTCTTCGATGGACTATGATACTTAGTCAAAATTGTAGATTCATTAATGTTGATTTCTTGAAGATCTTCCTCTAATTCTTAGAGTCTTATTGTTAATTTCTTGAAGATCTCTCTCTGATTCTTAGAGTTTTAGCGCTGCCACCATTTACCAGTGTGCTACTGTTATTAACACACATTGAGTATGTGTTGTTTGAGATGTTGAGTCTTGAATTAAAGTCAAGCATGGTAACTTTAAAATGGTTTATTCTCTAAAAACAACAGTGTTAAACATCTCCATCACAGGAGTATAGCTGGTTTGGTCGGATGACCAATTCAGGTGAAGTATAGATAAGAACTGCCTAAAATATCGATATCACAGATATCGTATATTTAGTTGTCTCATCATTCAAGTACAGTATGTAAACTTTACATTAGTCTACGAAGACACCTGCATCCGGTGGCGACACAATCTTTCACACGGTATGCATTTGTGTTTATGCTTCAGAAAAATGTTTCATTGCTGAGAGATGCAAAATGCATCCTGTTATGATTTTGTCTGACTACAGCAAATCTCACGCTAGCTTCTTCTTCCATAATGACATATTATGTCATATGTTTTAAACATGTAATAACTAACTATTACACATTCACACATATATATATATATATATATATATATATATATATATATATATATATATATATATATATATATATATATATGTATATATATATATATATATGTATATATATATATATATATATATATATATATATATATATATATACATTTATATATATATATATACATATATATATATATATATATATATATATATATATATATATATATATATATATATATATATGTGTGTGTGTGTGTGTATATATATATATATATATATATATATATATATATATATATATATATATATATATATTTATATATATATATATATATATATATATATATATATATAAATATAAATATATATATATATATATATATATATATATATATATATATATATATATATATATATATATATATTTATATATATATATGTATGTATATATACATACTGTACAGTATATATATATATATATATATATATATATATATATATATATATATATATATATATATATGTATATATATATGATAAATTTTGCACATTTAAACGTTTTTTTCATATTTCAAATAAGGCAGATAGATTAACAAATTAAAATCTGGCGAAATCACTCAAAGACTATAGGATCCGTCTGGCTGGGCTTCGAACCCTGGTCCAGGATACTTGTGTGACATTGACCATACCACTCAGCCACAAAGAAATATAAAAGTCAAAGACAATTCTTCTGTACATATACCTGTTAAATTCAGGTTTTTTGTACTTAGAATTGAAATCAACCCATGTTCACCATCGTAGATAATTGGTAGGTTTGTGACTTGTCATTCGATTAATGATAAATTTTGCACATTTAAACGTGTTTTTCATATTTCAAATAAGCCATATATAATAACACTTGAAAGTCTGGATTCTCTTAACAACTCGAGATCAGAGCCCCAGGCAAAATCACTCAAAAACT
>NC_090729.1:13566123-13583623 GCF_036898095.1 Palaemon carinicauda
ATGATCTCATTTTACTTGCTAAAGGCTCTCCATCTCATGCTTACCCTTCTTTCAATTTTGGTCTCGTGTCTATGGGTAACATGTGTGTTTAATTTCTAGTAATTATATACCATGAAGAATTTTTATTACGTAATGACAGATTCACCTTCCCTGTTGATGTTAAGAGGTATTTTTCAGTTCGTCTGCGTTTTCTACTTTTTATTATTGAAAAATTTGTCTCTTGGTCAATGATAAAAACGGGATATCATCTCTTTTCTCATGTTACCGTCGTCATTTGCCGAATTTCACTTCCATTATTTCTTTCCTAATAACTTTTGTTCGAATTACTCTCTTTTGGTTTTTACATTTGAAGTAGAAGTCAGTACGTTATATTTCTAGAAAATATTTAAAAAATCATATTTTTTTTTTTAATCACGCTTATTTACATTAAATATATTTACGAAAATATATATCTTAATATATCTTTATTATTATTGTTATTATTATTATTATTATTATTATTATTATTATTATTATTATTATTATTATTATTATTATTATTATTATTATTATTATTATTAGAAAGGAGATTGCTATAAGCCAATGTGCTCCAATAGGGAAAGCAGCCCAGCGGGTAAAAGGGTTGTGTTTGTACATAGGGTAGCATGAATTTGTATATGCAAGTGCAAGCATGAATGTTATTTTTCATATATTCATATGCATTTGTGTATGTGTAACTGTCTCATGTATATATACTTTTATTTCTCTCAAAATTATGATTGCTCTCAATGGCGCTAGCATTTGGAGAAGAGATTGTTGGTCCCTTGTCGTGCCAGAGAAACGATGAAATGGCCCATACTTAAATATGAAGCTTAAGGGTGATTGTCTTCCTATCTAGTTCCCGGGTATATCGCTTTTTATTGATTAGGATTCTAAAACTTTAGAGCAATTAAGCGAGTTTTGGGCTGATTTTTGGAAAAGGTCAAGGACGTATTTTGGAATGTAACATTGGATATTGTTGTGTTTTAGGAGTCACACAGATGCGACCATAGGCCCTGATCGTTGTTCGTCCCAACGGTCAAGTTTTGCAATTGACGCCCTCAATGATAAGGCTCAGGAGCTCGGAAAAAAAAAAATATTCGAGCGCGAGTTACCATGGCGTCAGTCCCTATGGTGGTATACAATTGTAATGAGGTGACGAACGTATGTGAACATATGGTGCATCAACGGTGATAATTAGGCCACGCCCATATGCTGTTGCAACCTGATGGCATAGGTTGCAACCACATCATGACTAATGAGGCTGTACTTTCATTGTAATTACTCTATGCACCGACTTAATAGCGACTAATACCAGGACATCGTACTGGCTGCATATTGCTATATAGTTACAAGTGAGCTTTGCACATTCAGTTCTATGATTGAAGTTGCAATCTGAGGAAGATCAGCCGCTCCAATGGTGTGATAATACTGGGGGACCATAGACTGGTTAGGCATTATACCTTACAACACATAATCTTGAAATAGTCAAGACAATTTTAGAATTTCATAATACCATCTCGCAGTCAATGGCCATGCAATTAAATCCATGTCTCAAAAAGAAACAGAAACAAAAGGTTGCTGGGTTTGACCCTACTCACAAGGTAGAAAAGAGAAAAGATACTATGACAACTTGAGGCAAGAATTGGCAACTGAGAATCCAGCAATCTACAGGATTATTCCAGGATAATGAAGGATCTTTTCTAAAAGGTTGTCCAGTAAATAAATCTGTATATAAGGAAATAAGATCCTTAAATTGTGGATGAAACCTATTGAGCCAGTCATGTGTTTTATAACTGGAGAAATCTACAGGAGCTTGTCCTTCCTATTCTGGGTAGTTCCAAAAATATCATCAGTATTGTGCCTGACATCTGTAAGGCTATTGTGAAAGCCTTTGGAGATGAGGTCATGCAGTTTCCCAGTGCCCAGAGGAATGGAAGGAGGTTACCCATTATTTTGAGGAATGATGTAATTTCTCAAAAATTCTTGGAGCAATATATGGAAAACAAATTCACAAACAAAATCTATCCAAAGAAGGACACTGAATTTCTATTACAAAAAATTCTGATATATGTTATAGAATCTGATTCAGATGGTGGTGAGTTTTTATGTCCAAATCAAGTCAAATGTTTACGTCAAGACAAAAGCAAACGTACCTGGTTCTGAAAGATTGCTAAATGAAAATAAATATAAATCCCAGTGGAGTATATCTTAATTGGTAATGCCACCTTCCCTCTGATGATGTCTATGATGAAACCGTAAACTTCACAATACTCAACAATATATCTTTAACTCTCTACTGATTAGGGTAAGACGTAAATTTGGGCACATCTTTATGAATCTACCAAGAGGTAGATATTGTTCATAAATACTCATTAATTTTTTTCTTATTAGAGTTAAGTTATAATATTATTCTGAAAAGTTATCCATAATGTTGATATCTAGTTGTATTACATTTTATATCAAGTATATTTACAATTTCCTCTCACAGGTTCAGATTGTTTCACACACCAATAAATCTTCGTCATGATCAGCTCAAATTTGTGGTACTGGCCAATTGTTTGTTGCACAACATAAATGAGAAACAAAAGAGGATCCTCTCTGCGATCTGCAGAAGCAAGGGAGAAAGATCCCTGGATTGAGGCTACAGATGAATATAAATATTCCTAGTGGTATTTGTTCTTGTAAAGGATGTACTCTGTTTCTCTTTCTTTCTTGGTAGTCTATTCGTATGAGGTACATGGGGCATTATGAAGAGGAGTAATGAACACCTTGTGGGTGGTGAGGTACAGGTCATGGTTGGTTGATCCCTGATACTTTTCCTCTCCACACACACACACAGACACACACACACAGTACCCACGCCTTTTCTCTGGGCAGGGGCTCTTAGGTTATTAGTCATAGCCCTTACAGACAGGCACGGGCTCTTGCACACTTGAGGCCCGTAGGTGTTTGCTTCGGTTTTTGGGGTAGTAGGTGATTTAGGTTGTGGGATGATCAGCAACTTTTATTTGTAGGTGGTTTCTAGGATTCGATGTAGGTTAGGGATGATAATAAGCCAGGATTTCTTTGCTTATTTTAGAGGCACCCTGCCTCATTTTGGAAAAGGAAGAAAGTGATGGAGGGGAGGAGGCATCCTTCCAAGAAAGCTCAAGGGCTCCCATCGTTTAGTTGGTGAGAAAGAGGTACAGTATTATGTCCTGATGAGTAAAAGAGCTCGGAAAGGAGTTGGGGAATGATGAGTTGGATATATAGGTATAGGAGAAGTAAAAAACTTCCTTGGTACTTAACCATAAGTTATTAGAATGAGCAATAGTATGAAATTTCAACTGAGTGGTAGAGAGCTGAAAAACGGGAATTGGTTAGCAGATGTGACTAGTAGAGAAAGGGTGGAATAAACATCCATGTACATGAAAATACTAGAACATAAATAAAACTAAAATCTCACTTATCATCGTGGTCACTGGGACGTTTGTGTGCAGCTTGGTTGAGAGGTATTCCTAAAGTTAAAAACGATATATGAGAGATTCCAAGTAAAAGAAGAGCTAAAAAGAGTTTTAGATCTCGAACTAGTGCTGTTACTACATTATCTTGGTGGAGGGTAGCTGCGGAGAAAGGCTGAGAATGCATCCACATTGGCCATTATGTGTTTAGCAATTGCTGCCACAGGTAAAGTATTATTACGGTTAAAATCCTGTGTGAGTTGGCTTGTTTCTTGACAGTGCAATTGGTAAGGTTGCTTGCAGTAGCTACACGGTTTTTCAGGTCACAGTAAGCAAATGATAACTGCAACTTGACGTGGTATATCTCTTGCAAGTGGATAGAGTACTAGATTTGTTGCTTCGATGTTCCATTTTGATGATCTTGCTCCATCAAGTGTTATGTATTATTGTAATAATGTACTATATTATTTCAAGTTTTACAGGTATTGCACAACATTGCATCATATTGCATGAATAAAACATGTTATGCTTTGTACAAAAGTGTAATGATTTGTTTTGGTATTAGGATTCAAACATTTGTTGATTACCTCAGAGATAGGATGTAATTCTTTATAGTTTTGTACTGGAGTAGGATTTAAGTCTTCTCAGAGCGATGCTCTTTTGTTTAGAAATGTTTTGGTTTTGTCAGATTGTGTATGACGCTCCACACACACTTAGGAGTCAGCTGTCACAGAGCAATGTAGCCAGAAGATATCATTAAACTTGTATTTTAAGAATACCAATATATCATTAAATCCCACCAAGAAAAATTGATGACAAAAGATGGGATCCGCTGAGAAATAATTACTAACAATTCTTCATCTATGTTCCAGGTAATTATTATGGTTAATAGAAACTTCCTATCAACTCATACCCAACATCAAGGAAGGCTCGCCTTACTTTGCTAGTGTTTTGGATGTGCCAAAAGGCTGCCATTCAATTCTTGATAGTTTTTAGTGAAGGGTGAAGTGTGATGCTGATTGCCTGGCCCATTAGGGTAGATTTGGCTTGGTGATCGACTTCATTATTGCCAGTGATTTCGGTGTGACTTGGGATCCAATTCTGAGTTACTTGACTCTTGTTGCTTTGGTGAGATAAGGCTAAGTACTGTATTGCTGTGCTAATGTAGATATTTTCAGTAGGTCATTTGTTGCTGAGAGCCAGAATGGCTCCTCGAATCTGTATGAATTTTTGTGTTCCCTTCATGTAGACTGGCAGAGTATTCTAGGGATTTTGCAAATGACACTAGCTCGGTTTTTAGTGTAGAGGCATAGATTGAAAGCCTCTAATTTTCTCTGTAGCCTGATGGAGAAATGACTGCAGAAGCAGCTGCAGGAATATCACGGTCAAGTGATCCATCAGTATAGTAGATGTTGGGAGTTGAGGTGTTGCTGATTGCATTTTTAGCTGATTCTGTGAGTTTCTCTGTTGGGCAGAGAGCTTTGCTTGCAGCTGGAAGAATGGTGAAGTTGTACTGGATGGGATCCGGAGAACCCTGGAGCAGGAGTGCTATAGCCATCTTACGTTTGTTGCCTCTTGGTCTAGTGGGCTTCATATTGCATTTGCGTTTTTCTAAGTGTGTCCAACAGTTTCTTAGCGCCAGAAGGAGAAGTCTTTTAAGTTTATTATTCAGAGGCCAGTCTCTGTCTGCTTTGATTGACTTGAATATGATACTACAGTTTCTGATGTTGATCCTGGCTGAAAGGGAAATTAGGTTAGTTTCGGCTCTTATCAAGCAGAGTCTAGTCCACATTGGAGAACCATTGATGAGTCTAACGGCATTGATTTGTACCACTTCTAGGAATGCTTTTTGAGTTTCAGTTAGTGAGGTGAGCGTAGGTGCTGCATAGTCGATGTGAGATCGAATTGCTTGAACGTAAAACACTCCTAGGAGGCTGTTTGATACTCCTTTTTTGAGGGAGGTCATTCGTTTCATGGCTGCGAGACAAAATTTTGTTTTCTCTCTGCGGTGGGTTACTTCATTGGCCGGTGATAGAGTTTTGCTGATGATTACTCGTAGATACACGAATTGACTCACCCATTCAATGGGTTCACCCATCAGAGTTAAATTCTGAGGTTTTTGTTGGTGTTTCATGGCCACGGCTTTGGTCTTGTTGGTGTTGATCTTTAGGTCAAGGTCTTTGCATTTAGCCTGAATCATATCCAGTGCTTTTTGGGTGTTTTTTCGTGCGTGTACTTTATATGTGGGCAGATGATACATAAGTCATCGGTGAAGATTTTCACTCCATTTGGGAGGTCTAGGGTGGCTAAATTTTCCATAAGTACGTTGAGCAGATAGGGGCTTAGTATGCCCCCTAGTGGCATTTCATTTTCTAGGGTGATAAATTCTGAGGTTTTTCCTTGAAAGGTGACTCTGGCTTCTCGGTTCTGCTTATAGCTCCCAGTCCAGGCCAGTAGATGGCCTTTCACTCTTTTTTCAACAAGTGTGAAGAGGATGGCTGGGGCGCTGGCTAGCACAAATGCTTTCTCAATATCAAGAAAGATGACAAATGCTTTTGGTCGTTGATTGTTGTAAGAACATCGGTAATACAATCTTGATTGCCGATGCCTATCCTGTAGGCATACAGGCGGTGATGTAGTGGACCTATTTTCCAGTGAAGTATGTTAAGTACCATTCGTTCAGCTACTTTCTCAGTGTAGCTGATTAAAGCTATGATCGATAGGTGTCTTGGTCTTTGGGTTTTGGGAGGGATTTTGTGTCCTGTTGTTTCTATGTTATTGGGCACAGTCTTTCTGTGTGTGTTATGTTAATTCAATTCTCATGTTCCTTCGCATACTGTATGTGATTAATTTAGCTGCAGGGGTAGTGTCCTTCCTGCCTTTGGAAGAGTAGTGTTGAGTTCTTCCATAGTGTAGGGATTGTTGGTGTTATCTCGCATGGTGCAGGCGTCTTTTATAATGTTATTCTTGATTGAGAGCAGTGTTCTCTGCCTGTTTATAGTTTACAGAGGAAGATTTGCGCTTTTGCCTCGGTCAGCAAAGTTATTTGAAATTCTAATTGCTTCTGTTAATGGATCTTGGTGGGTGTCTCTGGGTGTACTGTATTTACCAGATATCTTGTTGAACCAACCCAAGATCTTTGCTAGATATGTGTTGAAGATGATTTCGTTGCGCAATGAGTACCATTTATCTAATTTCACTTCCAGTGTTACCCATAAGACATGTTTGGTGATTTCCACGTGTATATGATGTTCTACATCAGTTCTGTATTTTCTGAAGAGCTTTCTGGTTTGGTTGATTCTTGCAATCATTTCCTTTATGTGGCTGTTGTAGTACCAGGCATCTGCATGCTTTGTTCCAGAATGCTTTTTCTCAGGCATGGATATACTGGCAGTGGCATCTAGTTGCTTGTTGAAGTTAAGTGATATGGTGGAGATGTTATTGTGAGGGTTCTTGATGTATTCCCGAGCTCAATCTGTCATAGATTTCTCGAATCTTGCCCAGTTTGCAATGTCTTGGTTCCACCTTTTTCGGGGGTGGAGGTGGAGAATGGTATTTCTCCAATTCGAGATCAATTTCTATGGCAAAGTGATCAATTGTTAGTACAGGATGCATTCGCTATTTAGCACACCTTTCGATGGTGCTTGACAGGCAGGTAAGGTCTAGATGACCACCCCCTAGATTGGTTGCTTTCGACATATTGTTAAGCAATGTTACGTCAGGATATTCATGCTATAGGGCAGTCAAATGTCTTACTGTCTTGTTTGTTGCAGATGTTGAGTTCAGAAACGGCTGGTGAGCATTGAAGTTGCCTGCAATGATTGCACCATCCTCAGAGGCAGCGGCAAAGATCCCCACTGCATTGATGCTTTTGGTTTAAGATTTGTAGAGA
Source organism: Palaemon carinicauda (assembly GCF_036898095.1). NCBI lineage: Eukaryota > Metazoa > Arthropoda > Malacostraca > Decapoda > Palaemonidae > Palaemon > Palaemon carinicauda. Next base: position 13,573,477 of record NC_090729.1, read on the forward strand.
TTATGGACTGTGAGGGTTGGGGCTTGCAGATATATTTGAACACTGAGTATCTCTGCCTCTGTCCCACAGTTAATGCTTTGTACTCTTTTTGAAGGGAGGCTATTCTTAATGAGAGTTGTTAATCCTCTCGTTGTTGGTATTAGTTGGTATTTTTATCCTAAAAATTAAAGTAGTGTATTCTCATTCAACATAGTTTCTTGGAGCACAATAATGTCTGGATTTTGCAGGAAGTTTGGGATTGTAGGAAGGCAGACTTGTTTCTGAGTCTGTAGGCGTTCCATTGGAGTACTTTCACTTTAGTGTTACTGAGAGTACCTTCGTTGTTTTGTGTGGTTGTGTTAGGATTGTTTGCTGAAGGGATTATGAAAGGACAAGAGCTTGCAGTTCTTGTGTGGCGTTTACAAAAATAAAATCATCGAGGGACTGCTGAGAAAACTTATTTTTTTGTGACTTCAAGAAATTTGAAAGACGTTTGAAATGGCAGTTATAAAGGCAGCCTTGGGACAAATAATGGAGTCGTAATCATCCCATTCAGTGGTTGGGTGTTACTAAGGGAGTGGAGGAGCATAAGGCACTTGAATGGCTTCTGACAGCTGCACTAGGGAGGTTGAGAAAATCCCTTAAGGAATTGGAGGTGAAGGGTGTGTGGGTTTAGGTGCGGAGGAGGATAAGGATGGTTGTGGTTGCGTTTGCTGGAAGGAATTGGAATGGGCGGAGGGAGAGGTAAATCTTAGTGGTAAGAGCGTGGAAGGAATGTGGGACGGGGCATTGTTTTGACTTTGGAGTATGTCTAGGAGGGCGTTGAGGTTTAGGTTCTGGGAGAGGACTTGGAGGAGAGGATGTTTGAGGAATGGCATGTCTGGAAGGATTAGGATTGGGTCAGGAGGTGCGGTTGACTAGAGTAGGGGTGTGGTTGTTTGGAGGTTGGAGTGAGTTTGACGTGGCTGATGTGGCTGCAGGTTGTAATGGCAGTCTGCTCCCTGGAGGTCGGCAACGCGCTGCAATCTAACACGACATCTGTCATGGAAAGCATGGTGAGGTCCAAGGCAGTTGGGGCACTTGACAATGGTGTGGTGTCCAGCATTGAACCTTGCGATGCAGTAGGCTGTAGGGTGCTGTCTGCTGCTGCAAGACACAGACCTCCGGGGCTGTGCAGTGGCTCCTGTGGTGCCCAAACTTCTAACACTTGAAGCATCAGAGGGGCTCTTGGAAGTACTCCTTTGTGTAAAAGATACCCTAGGGGCCAAAGGAGAGCTGTGGAGGTCTTAGTCCCTTGATGACTGACTCCAGCTTGAACCCTAATAAAATTCAAATTATTACTCTAAAAGGTCGAGGACAATGGCTCTTCAATCCAATTGATGCAGATTATTATTATTATTATTATTATTATTATTATTATTATTATTATTATTATTATTATTATTATCATTTTTATTATTATTATTATTATTATTATTATTATTATCATCATTATTTTTATTATTACCTAATCTACAACTCTAGTTAGAAAAGAAAGATGGTTTAGGCCGACTGGCTCCAACAGGGAAAAATAATTCAGTGAGGAAATGGAATAAGGAAATAAATAAACTACAAGAAAATTAACGAATATTTAAATGAAACATTCTAAGAACTATAATCACATCAAAATAGATCTTCCATATAACCCGCCCCCAACAAAAAAATGAAAAAAATTTAAATAAAAAGATGTAGAGAAGAGCACACAATAGTATGCCCAAGTGCATCCTTAAGCAAGAGAACCCTACCCTAAGGTAGGGGAATACCATGGTGCAGAGGCTATGGCACAACCCTAGACCAGAGAACAGTGGTATGACTTGTGAGTGTCTTCCTCTTAGAAGATCTGCTTACTATAACTTAAGAGTCCTTTCTAAGCTTACCAAGATGAAAGTAACCATGGAACAATTACAAAGTAGTAGTTATCCAATCAAGCGAAGAAGAATTGTTTAGGTAATCTCAGTATTACCAAAAGTATGAGAACACAGGAAAATGTGGAAAGAATAAGCCAGACTATCTGGTGTATTGGTAAGCAAAGAAAAATCATCCCTAACCAAATATAGAGATTCCTTATTATACTGTCTGGCCAGTCAAAGGACCTAATGACTTTAGCGTTAGTGTCTGTAGGGGTGACTGTTGCCTTGGCCAACCAAATACCTGCATAAATAGCATTTCTTAAAATCTTTATATGTGATTCTTGTGTAAATTTATTTTTGGGAAACACATTCGTTAAATTTTTTCTACAATTGCATAGGGATTGCCTTATTGAAAAAGTCTTTTATGATTTTCGTTGATCAATCTATCATGAAAACTTAGATTTTTTTAACTTTTTCATTGTACGTGAATTCAAGTATTGTTTTTTTTCTGATTTTCAGCTTCTAACTCTCGTCTTAATTTGGTGGACAAAGACTGGATGTCTATGAAATTTCTCATTACTGTGTCCGGATTGTGGAATGAACTTTCTAATCAGTCAGTTGAATCAGCGGAACTTCTGAAGTTACAACTAGTAGCGAAACCTTTTATATTGGAAATGGTAACATAAGTTTCTATTCATTCATAAGGTATGCGATCTATTTCAATGTGATTACTGATCGTAGGATATATATTATTTTATTTTTTATTACTTGTCATACAGTTTATTTATATCCTTATTTCCTTTCCTCACTGGGCTATTTTCTTTTTTGGAGCCCTTGGCTTTGAAAAATCCGGCTTTTACAACCAGGGCTATAGCTTAGCAAATGATACCAACAAACAAAACTACAACAACAACAACAACAACAACAATAATAATAATAATAGTAATAATAATAATAATAATAATAATAATAATAATAATAATAATAATAATAATAATAATAATAATAATAATAATAATAAACATGTTGAAAATAATCTTTTTATGGTTTTACCCTCTAAAATAGGATTTCTAATGTAACACCTGTTGATCTAAAAGCAGAAAATATACAGGACTTAATTTTCTGATGATCTCTTAAATCACCCATCAACTGCACTGGGCCAAGCACTGAACTGACCGAAAAAAAATAATAAAATCATTTTTGGCGGGGTGGTAACTAATCAATGAGTGCCTATCCTTTGATTTATCTAAGGAAAAGGAAGTCCTCTGGTCAATACCCAGACAAAGCTTCCTCAAAGATATTCACCAGATCTCTACCCCAACAACCCATTTGGCTTCCTTAGTATACAGCCTCTTGCCTGGTAGATATGCCAGTTTCCTTTTGACGCTTTGCTGTTTTGTAAAGAGGGAATAAATATACTGCGTTTGACTAAATATCAGATCTATCCGAGTAACTTTGGTCATTAAAATTGTCCTTGTATACAGGATACTCAAGCTTTCCTTCATACATTTTTTTTCTTCACTAACTAGTTATTGAACTCCCTCAATATATATATAAATATATATATATATATATATATATATATAAATATATATATATATATATATATATATATATATAATATATATATATATATATATATATATATATATTTATATATAAAAGGATTGCTAGTAATATCACAATATGTGACTATGAACGGAAATTAAGTAGTAGTCCTGTCATAAAAATCATCAAAGAGGCGAGTTTATAAATTATTATTATTTACAATTGCATCTTTCTAATTTCCTCTTTATTCATAAAAAAGTAATCCATAACACATTACATTAGGAAATAATTAAATGTCTTCTATTCTCTACAGGAGAATCCGAAAATCATTTCCTTCACTTCACTGAAGCATCAAAGGATTCAATGAAGTCCAGATTAATCATCCCAAGGGAAATCAGTACTTTGATAATCGAATTAGACATCGAAATTAATAGTCACTCAATCGGGATAAAGGGATATTCAGTCCCAACTAAAATTACTCTTAGAAAAGTTTCCGATCAATTACTTCTATAGTGAAGTTTAGTTCCTCGATATGTGCCATCACTAATTAGAAATCAATTGGGTAGTTCTTAGAGAGAACTTGTAGGTTACTTGTGAAAGATTTCCATTCACTGTTTTTTGCTTTTTGTCGGCTTATCTAGCTAACAGTCTATTTATCGATCGATCAATACTTTCGATTTATGTTTCATCTTTTATCTTTTAGCAAAAGATAAAAGTAAAATATAAACAGCACACGGTACGATATATATATATATATATATATAGATAGATAGATAGATAGATAGATATATGTGTATTTATTTGTATATGTATATATATATATATATATATATACATATATATAAATATATTATATATATATAAATATATATATATATATATATATATCTATATATATATATATATATAGATATATATATATACTGTATATATAAATGCATATATATATATATATATATGTATTATATATATAAATATATATATATATATATATATATATTTATATATATATAGTATATATATAGAATATATATATATATATATATATACATAGATAGATAGATATATAGATATATATGTATTTATATATATATATATATATATATGTATATATATATGTGTGTGTGTGTATATATACTCTATATATGTATGGATGTATATATATACATATATATATATATATATATATGTCTATATATATATATATATATATAGACATATATATATATATATATATGTGTGTGTGTGTGCATGTGTATATGTATATATGTATATATATATATATATATGTGTGTGTGTGTGCATGTGTATATGTATATATGTATATATATATATATATATATACATATATATATATATATATATATATTAGAAATAAACCCATCTCCACCATGATAGGAGAATTTTGAGTTTGCAACACGTGGTTATTTTATGATGAATATATATCACTAACACTCGTGATTTCAGTCAATGTAAATATCAACCACAATGGCATTTAATACCGAATTCTATCTTGGGAATATATATGCACTGAAATTCATTTATGGAAATAGCTTCTGCCTAGGAAGAGATTCGATCCCCTGTCTATACAGCCGAAAACCAAGCCGGAGAGGACTCTACCAACTGACCCATCAAGAGAGATATAAGTTATGACAAGTAACCGTAAATATTCTTCTCGAATTAAGAAATCTGGTCATAGAATTGAAATAAACTGATCCCCACCATGATAGCTGAATTATTGTAAGTTTGTAACACGTGGTTATTTAAGATGATTATAAATCACTAACACAAACGATTTCAGTCAATGTAAATATCAACCACAATGGCATTTAATACCAAATTCTGTCTTTGGAATATAAATCCACTGGAATTAATTTATGGTAATAGCTTCTGACCGGGCAGAGATTCTAACCCCTGACTATTCAGCCAAAAACCTTGCCTGCAATAGGTAGGGGGATAGGGCTCTCCGGAGACAAACGGTCAAAGCGGCAATGGATCAGCCAGGTCCGAGGCTCCAAGAGTAAGTAAGAAATATATATACATGTATGAATCCTTTCTCCTTCAGATGGAATAAAACAGAGTCTAAATCAATTATCTTATCTCTATTTACAGCTGATTGTCCTGCATAGCCTAATATTTATCCATATTTCTATCAGTCATAGAATCATGTCCTTAGCAGGTAAAAAATATTTATCATTGAATGATATATATATATATATATATATACGTATATATATATATACAGCATAAATATATATATATATATATATATACATACATATATATATATATATATATATTTGTGTGTGTTTTTGCGTTTGAGTGTGTACACCATCGAGATATATATATATATATATATATGTGTGTGTGTGTGTGTATATATATATATATATATATACATATATATATATATATATATATAATGAGACGTCAAGATATGAGTTTTCTTCATTTATTACAAAAGGTTGGTTCGTAAGTTCAAAAAATTATTTTCATAACATTACATCGCAATGCTTCTAAAACTTTACAAATCTTATTATTATGCTCTTTGTCTGTTTTCCCTGTAATTATGATATCGCCTAATAAACAAGAACATTATGGCCGAGGGAGACAAAACCACCATCATTACTCTTGAGAAATGACTTGGAGTATTTTTTACACCGAAAGGAAGAAAATTAAACTAAAATAGTTGATCATTAGCTGTAAATGCTGTTTTACATTTACTGTCTTCCTGTATGGGTTTTTGTTAGTATCCAGATTTTATATCAACAGTTGTAAAATATTACTATCCCATACTTCCACAAGTAATTCTTCGATTGAGGTTAATGGAAATGCATTATCCTTAGTGACTGCATTCAACTTTCTATAATCAACACACAATCTTGCCGAGCTATCCTTTTTTTTAACAGCTACAATTGGAGAAGCCTAGGGGGACTCACTCTCCTTGATTATTCCTTGTTCCCTTAATTTATTAATTTTCCGTCCTATCTCTTCCTGGAAATGAATGGGTACATTATAAGGCCTTGATCTGATCGGGTCCTCCTGCCCAGTTTCAATGCTAAAGAGTAATCGATCAATCCTCACGGGTTGCTGATCTCCATTTGTAATTACATCGGAATAAATATTGACAATGTCACTACCTACATGTTCATATTCTGACAGACATAGTTTTCGAGCTTGCATAATCAAATTCCGAGTGCGTTCATCTATGTAAGCTGGAGTTGTGGCTCCCAACATCCCATTTTAAGCAATTTCACATAACTCTAATTCACACACAGAATCACTTCCTAAAACAACTTTTATTTGACAAATTAACTATCGTTATATCAGCTCTGTTCTCTTTAATTTCTGTCAAGCCCTTTAAAATCATATGGGCCCAATTGTAATGGGATTTAACAACGACCTTGGTTCCTTCCGCAAGAGGGCGACACAGGGTCACTGATATGCTCGTAAGGGTGTTGGGAGACAACACTTCTCCTCTCTCATGTACAGCTGTTACCTTAATTAAATGTCTCTCCGAGCACGCACACACGCTTTCTGTCTCATTACTTTCTATCGGCAAAATGTACCCTCCTGCTTTTAATGTTATTATATCTTTTCCCCTAAAATGAAAATTTGATTATTAAAGATAAAATCAATTTCTCAAATAGCCTCAATTCCTGGAATTCCCAAGGTGGGCAAGACAAAAAAATCATGTGTAAACTTCACAGACCCCACCTTGAATTTGACAATTGTCATATGGTTTATGTGTAGTTTATTTCCTCCTGGTGTGTCAAGAACGATAGATGCCGCCGACTGTAGTGGGTTTGATGAGAATCAATCAGTGAAACACTGGCTCCTGTGTCGATCAGCGCTCGAATGGATTTATGTGGTAGGACAATCCTAACTGCTAATATTCCTAGACGGCCATTACTGGATATGGGGCACAGCAGATGACCTCAGCTGCAATGCCGCTGCTCCCTAGTGCTACGTGGATGAGGTCGGGGGTGTTGACGGAAGTCCTAGTGCCTGCTCTGTCACCACGTCTGTCGTAACCGCTTCCTCGGCTACTGCTTGTGATGTCATGCGGGGGGCGGGATCGAACTCCCTCGTCTTCCCTTTCCACTGATTCCTTTTCCTCGGATGTTGGGCGGGGGGAGGTGTGGGTGTGCCACAGCCTGCCTTCCCAGGGCATTGTTTTGCTGAGCACTCTAGAGATAGATGACGTAGCCCTGACAAGGGTGATCCTTGGGTGGGGCACTCCACTCGTCGGTGCCCCTCTCCCCCATACTGCAAGCATCAGAATGGTCTAATCAGCTGACTGCATTCTCCCCTCACCCCCTTAAGAGGTTTCCGAGTGCCTCTCGTAGCTGCCAGCTCCTCGGATTCGTGCCAGTTATTCCCAGTAAGTTTTCCTTCTGGCAAACTGTCTAAGAAGTTTCGTATAGCACTCACTACTTCTGCTAACGAGCGATTGTCATCAAACAAATAGATTGCATGAATACGGGTTTACTAATCTGCGAATATGTTTTCGGGCAATTGCTTTTTTTATCACCCTCTGGAAGATTGGCACTCTGGGTAGCAAATGAATCGCAAACGCGAAAAATGCGAGTTGAAAAACTAAGAACTGATTCACCTTCCTTTATTTTGGGTTTGTAATTTTCTTTTGGGTCTCCCTTTCTCGAATAAGATAAGGCATACTTCTCAATTGAACATTGTTTTATTTCGCTTTAACTTCTTAAACTGTGTTGTGTCTAACACATTACCTCCCTTGCTGGAGCATCTTACAGCAATCTAATTACTTGAATAGCTTTTTCTCTTTCCGACCACCCATGAGTAGCTACTTCAAAGTCTCCAAAAACACTTCAATCGATTGAAACCCTTCCTTAGGCCGTTGATCATCAAAGGGCCTAACACTTGCTTGGAGTTCTGGCAACTTTCGAACTACGATTTTCGTATTTTCACTTGGCTATACATGTGTACTTTCACATGTGTGTGTATAAACTTCGTCCATGTACGTCGGATATGTTGTGGTTGCGCGCCACTCCTGTTCTGGTTCCACCAAGAATATATTCATTAACTGTTCTAAGTTTTCTAACTTATTTTCCAATTCTTGCGTTCTAGTATCCTGTCTATATTCTTCATCAGCAACTGCTACTTCGTTCTCATCTCCTACAGCAGCAGTGTCTGCTATGTTAGTCCTTGTGAATTTAGTCATCTTCAACTTTTATTTTTCCAGCTCAAATAACAACTTCACCTACAGCATAACCAAAAAGACGTATTTTTTACACCTGACACCAATATGACACATGTAAATGGATAATGAGACGTCGGAATATGGGTTTTCTTCATTTATCACGAAAGGTTCGTTCGTAAGTACACTGTACACAACTAGCCTCTTAGGTGAGGGACTTCCTATTTGTTTAGATTTAGTTGCGTAACTGTTTGTTTGTGACAATGCAAAAGTTGATCGGAAGAAAATGCTGACAACAGAATTCAACATTCTACTTAGCAGCAAAAATCTCAATTGACCTTTTAACAACATGTAATATTGTTAAGTTTTACCTGATAAGACTGTCAACAGTATCTAGCCTTCATCTTTTCAAAAAAAAAGCAAAAGAAATGTGAACAATAAATGGTAATGCCCCGCGTATCAATCGTACCATTGAAACTAGTGTATAGACCAAACAAAAGAACAGCAGTCACCTTCATGAATAAATATAACAGGTCTAGAGCATTTGTCAGCTGTAAGACGAAACTCATACTCCGGTCGGTCCATGACTGCTCCATGGCGGCCTTCATATTCCAGAGAAATAGAGAACTAGTTCCTCCTGGTGGTTTCTTGTTTTGTCTACAGCAATTCATCCGAATGTAATAGGTGTTGCTTCGCTGGATATTTCTTGTGGGTTGCCAAAACTATGGAAAACGTTCATTACAAAATCTATAACATATTTCAGAATGTTTGCCAGGATGGTGCCTAATGAATAATTAAATATAGTTGAACACATAAATGAAGGGCTTGTATATGTTAATTAAATGGAAAAAGTCGTCGATGTTCCATGAAATTAATGTCTGTCATCATCTTGCATTGGAAGAAGGATTGTGGATAAATATTTGTTTCAGTAATGTAGTTCCAAAAGCAATGATTTAATTTTGTTGATATGACCTGTTTCAAATACATTTTTGGATAGAACTATTTCTGAGGTAATGACTGTAAAAAAATGTCATGTTTTTATGAGAGAGAGAGAGAGAGAGAGAGAGAGAGAGAGAGAGAGAGAGAGAGAGAATTTTAGTTTACAGAAATGTTGTAAATAATTGATTGAAAATGTAACATGGCTGGTTTATTATTTGATTATTGACAAACAGTTCATCATTTTAGGAAATCCTGTTTTCAGATACTTATTAAAACTATATTAACTATATCAACATTTATAAATATATGTAGGAACAGGAAAAAAAAAAAAAAACTTAATTCTATAAATGAGCAATTCCGATGAAATAAAAATCTTTAGTAAATTATATTATTTACTTTATTAATATTGACATAATCTGATTTCACTCTTTTCGTTAAAAATTCTTTACTAATTTTTTTTTTTCATTTTCAGCTAGGCAAAAGCATCTGTGGTGGGTGGGGTACACCATACCTAGGACCGGCATTGAGGTGGAGGTGTCGATGCCGGGGACTCAGAATGTTATAGACCACGTTGTACACTATTTGAATGTGTTTCTATTGAGTTACTAGGTTAGAAACT
>NC_090729.1:13588623-13593623 GCF_036898095.1 Palaemon carinicauda
CCATGGAATCCCATTCAGATGTGGGGGGGGGGGGTGTTTTTATGTCCAAATTAAGTCAGATGTTCATGTCAAAACATGAATCAAACATCCTGGTCATGAAATATTGCCAAATGAAACTAAATATAAACCCCAGTTGAGTATTTCTTGATTGGTAATGCCACTTTCCCTCTGATGATGTATCTGATGAAACCGCACCCTTCACAATACTTGACAAAATTTTTTTACCCCTCTACTGAGTAGGGTAAGATGTGAATTTGTGAAAATATTTAAGAATTTACCAAACAGGTAGATAATTTTTATGATATAGTCTGTTCTTCTTTTTTTATCAAATTTATTTCATAATACTATTCTGAAAAGTCATCTTTAATGTTGATATCTAGTTCTATCATATTTCATATCAATATGTATATTTACAATTTTCTCCCACAGGTTCAGATTGTTTCACGCATCCATAAATCTTCGTCATGATCCTCTGTGGGATCTGCAAAAGCAAGTGAGAAAGATTCCTGGATGGATGCTACAGATGAAAACAAATATTCATAATAGGATTTCTTCTTATAGGGGAAGCAATCTTTTTTTTCTTTCTTGGTAGGCTATTAGTAAGAGGTACATGCGGCATTATGGAGAAGAGTAGTGAACACCTGGTTGAGACGTGCAGGTTACGGTTGGTTGACATATAATACTTTTCCTCTACACGCACATACACACACAAACACACACACACAGATTACCCAGGCCTTCTCTCTGGTCGGGGCTCTTAGATTATCAGTCATAGCCCCAAAGGTCTTTCCCTCTCGGATGTTACACAATTTTATGTTTGGTAATATTCGCTAAATATCGTTGCCAAGTCATGTCTCCAACACACACTCCCCTGTCACCATAACAACCCATGTTGTGCAAGTGTAAACGTGGCAAGATAATGTTTTATGGCAACGTACATCACCAAGGTACTATTATAGCAAAGTTCAAATTCACAAAGCCACATGCTTGTTGGAGTGAGTGACCGCGTCGGTGTTTGCAGATAACAACTACGCCATTACAATAGAGCATTGCTACAACCTCCTAATGTGGTGGCAAAGTATGGTGATTGTTAGCGATATTTTCATTAATATGTGACTGCCACACCGTAATGAGCCAAATTTCGCCCGTTATGACAATTGTGGCCTTAGATAGCAAATGTGTGAATCGGCCATCATCCTGACATTACAATTTCCATAATTACACCAACCAGACTAGTGCAAAGTACTCCAATGTATTGGGCATAAATCAGGGTAGGAGACGGCTAAAGTACAGAAGTCTATGCCTGGAAGGCTTTCTGGTGGAGAGCAGGTTAGTTCAGTGTCCTTTGACTTGCCATATTCTTCTCGAAAAAAAAAGAAAAAAAAAGAAAAAGAAAATTCAGTTTTGAATTAAGGTCAGGCTTATAATTCAAAGCTTTTGTAGTGAAATTGAGTTTCAAACAGTTTTTGCTTTATTAAAAAAAAATCCTAATGATTGATATTCTAAAATGGTGGAAACTAGTAAGGAAACACAGATGTGAGTCTCCATCAATGAAATGTGTGATGAATTTTATTTCATATTTCATTCTTTATATGCGCTATTCCACAGAGTTTGTACTTTCGCATTTATATACAGCTTGTATTTACCTGCCTCGGGTAATTTTTTAAACATAATCATACATCCGTGGTTGTATGGGATTCTTTATAAATCCTGAATGTAGATCAGAAGTTGCAGAATGGCATAATTGAGAACTGGCTAAAATTGGTGGTTGGTGCAAATTACGGGGCGTAACTTGAACCTTAACAAAATTGAGTCTGACTGTGAGAGGTCGAGGACAATGGCTCCTTAAATCCAGATAATACTGACTATTATTATTATTATTATTATTGTTATTATTATTATTATTATTATTATTATTATTATTATTATTATTATTATTATTATTACCTACGCTTCAAACCTAGTTTGAAAAGCAGGATGCTCTAAGCTCAAGGGCTCAAACAGGGAAAAATAGCCCAGTGGGAAAAGGTAATAAGGAAATAAATAAGATATAAGAAAAGTAACGAGCAATACAATAAAATATTCTAAGAACATTACTAACATTGAAATAGATCTACCATGTACATAAAAAAAATGAGAGGTAGAGAGAAACAAAGAACAGTGTGCCGAGTGAAGCCATAAGCAAGAGAAATCTACCCTAAAATACTGGCAGACCATGGTGCAGAGGCTATGGCACTATCCAAGACCAGAGAACAGTGGTGTGATCTTGGAGTGTGTTTTTCTTAGTAGATCTGCTTACCATAGTTTAAGATACTTAAAAGCTTACCTAGAGGAAAGAAGTCACTGAACAATTACAATGCAGTAGTTACCCACTTGAGCGAAGAAGAACTGTTTGGTAATTTCGGTATTGCTAGATGTATGAGAACAGAGGAAATTTAGAAAAAAATAGGCCAGGCTATGAGGTAGACAAAGGAAAATGATCCATAACCAATTATAGAGATCCATTGAAATACTGTTTGACCAGTCAAAGGACCTAATACTTCTAGCGGTAGTATCTCAAACAACTAGCTGCATTGATAGTGTTTCCTTAAAATTTCATTTGTGTAAATTTATTTTTGAGAAACACATTGCTCAAAAATTGCTTAATTGAAAAATTCTTTAAGGATATTCGTTTTTCAACCTATCCTGAAGATTTATTTTTCTCTCATTCTACCCGATTTAGAATATTGTTCATCTTTCTGATCTTCAGCTGCTGACTTTCGTCTTAATTTGTTTGACAAAAACTTACAGCATGTTGAATCTCTCATTACTGTGTCTAGATTGTGGAATGAACTTTCTAATCAGACCGAAAAATCAGAAGAACTTCAGAAGATCAAACTTGCAGCGATTGTTTTTGTGTTGGAGAGGTTAACATAAGACTCTTTTCATAGGTTTTCTACAGTATGGTAGATCTATCTAAATGTTGTTACTGTTCGTAAAATATCTATTATTTTTTCTGTTCTTATCATATATAGTTTTTTTTTATCTCCTTATTTCCTTATTTGCTTTGCCAACTAGGCCTGTAGGTTAGCTAATAATAATAATAATAATAATAATAATAATAATAATAATAATAATAATAATAATAATAATAATAATAATAATAATAATAATAATAATAATAATAATAACAACAACAATAATAATAATAATAATAATAATAATAATAATAATAATAATAATAATAATAATAATAATACACTTGTTGAAAATATTTATTTCATGGTGTTGCACTCTAACTTATGATTTCTAATGTACCAGCTATTGATCTAAAAGCAACAAAATTTTCTGATAATCCCTTAAATCATCCATCAATTGGGATGGCCCAATCTCTGACCTGGTGAAAGACTTCAAAAGGCAGCTTTATTTTCGGCAGTTTGCTACCAAATAAAAGAGGGAGCATTGTTTTATTTATCTAAAAAAAAAAAAAACTCTGTTAAATACACAGAGAAAGTTCCCTCAAAGATATTCACGAGATCTCTACCCCTAACAACCCATCTGGCTTCCTTATTATACAATCTCTTCCCTAGTAGGTATGGCAATTCTCTTTTCGTGCTCTGCTATTTTGAAATGAGTGAATCAATATTTCCCTATTTGACTAAAGATCAGATCTGTACGTGAAACTTTAGTCATCAAAAGTTTCGTTGTTTTAAAGACATTGAACCTTGCATTCATACAATTCCTTTCCTTCTATATATACCTATCTATCTACTTCAATATATATATATATATATATATATATATATATATATATATATATATATATATATATATATATATATATATATATATATATATTGTAGAATGTAGCATGGAGAGGCAAAACCTGATGAATGTGAGTTAGGAGTGTTGGTGATGAAAAAGAGAGAGAAAAAAAAGAGACCTAACTAGTTGCAATAAATACAGGGGCATAACACTTACGTCAGTTTTTATGAAAATATATAGTATGCTTATTCTAAAGAGACTGGGGTGAAAGATTGGTAAAAAGTTGAGTGATGAAGAAGCCGAATTTAGAAAATGTAGAGATTTCACCTACCCAATTCTCATTTTAAAACATGTACATAAATGAGTAGAATATAGAAATATCCTTTGGATGTCATTTATGGACTACGAAAAAGCCTTGTATAGTGTGCACCGGCCAATTTTGTGGAGAGTCGGGTGTTATTATGGAATTCCTCTAAATTATGTAAATTTTATTAAGTCTGTTCATGAATATAGCAAGGGCAAAGATACTCTTAATGGAGTCTTTATCAAATGAATTCCCAGTGAACAACGGAATGGACGACTACACTTGAGATGTGGAAGATGAAATATCATTGGAATGAGCAAGAGGTAATGAGGTAGATTCATTGAAGTATTTAGGAACTAAGATCTTCAACATAAGGTCTTTAGAATTAGAGTTTAGTGAAAGATTGAAAAAAATCAATTCATACAATGACTACGTTAGGTAAAATTCGGAAATAAAATCGCCTGAAAATACCTTTAAAAATCACACTATATATCAGTTTAGTGAGATCACTGTTAGTCTATGGAGATGAGTCATGGTTTGACAATGGAAGAATTTCCAGTAGATTTATTAGATTTGAGAACAAAATCCTCATAAGGACATTGTGAGTTAAATGGCAGGACAAGATTAGAAAAGAAACTATAAGAGGGATTACTCTTGTACCATATGTGGTTGAGATCGTGATGAAGGGGTAGTGGGAGATGATTTGGGCATGCTTTTCGCACTCCCGAAGAGAGATTAGTTCTCCGAATGTTCAGCTGGGCTCCACAAGGCAATGAAAGAGTTGGAAGACCTAGACCTACAGAGCTGCGGACTATGCAGCGCGAAATAGGATATGATGAATGGAGAAGTATTGAATTAAAAGCTCATGATAGAGACAACTGGTGGTGTCCAACAGAGGCCTTCTGCTTCAATAGGTTTAGAAGGAGACGATGATATATAAACACACCTACAT
>NC_090729.1:13611123-13613623 GCF_036898095.1 Palaemon carinicauda
GGAAGGGCAGTGAATGGTGGAATGGAGTGAACGTAAATGTGAAAGAGAAAAAGAGGGCTTTTGAAGAATGGCTGCAGAGTAATAGTATAGAGAAGTATGAAAAATATAGAGAGAAAAATGTGGAAGTAAAGCGCAAGGTACGTGAGGCAAAGAGAGCAGCTGACCTGACGTGGGGTCAGGGATTGGGTCATTCATATAAAGAGAATAAGAAGAAATTTTGGAAAGAAGTGAAGAGAGTAAGAAAGGCTGGCGCAAGAATTGAAGAGACAGTGAAAGATGGAAATGGAAGGTTGTTAAAAGGAGAGGAGGCAAGGAAAAGATAGGCGGAATATTTTGAAAGTTTACTGAATGTTGAGGATAATAGGGAGGAAAATATAATTGCTGTTGCAGGTGTTGAGGTGCCAGTGATGGGAGATGAGAATGAGAGAAAGATTACAATAGATGAAATGAGAAAGCACTAGATGAAACGAGAGTAGGAAAAGCGTCTGGTATGGATGGTGTGAGAGCTGAGATGTTGAAGGAAGGGGGTGTGACTGTACTTGAATGGTTGGTGAGATTGTTTAATATGTGTTTTGTGTTGTCAATGGTAACAATAGATTGGGTTTGTGCATGTATTGTACCACTATATAAGGGTAAGGGAGATGTGCATGAGTGTTGTAATTCAAGATGTATTAGTTTGTTAAGCGTAGTTGGAAAGGTGTATGGTAGAGTAATAATTAATAGGATCAAGGATAAAACAGAGAATGCAATCTTAGAAGTACAGGGTGGTTTTAGAAGAGGTAGTGGTTGTATAAATCAGATTTTTACAGTTAGGCAGATATGCGAGAAATATTTAGCAAAAGGTAAAGAGGTGTATGTTGCGTTTATGGATCTGGAGAAAGCGTATGATAAAGTTGATAGGGAAGCAATGTGGATGTGATGAGGTTATATGGAGTTTGTGGAAGGTTGTTGCAAGCAGTGAAAAGTTTCTAAAAAGGTAGTAAAGCATATGTTAGGATAGGAAATGAAGTGAATGATTGGTTTCTGGTGAGAGTGGGGCTGAGACAGGGATGTGTGATGTCACCGTGGTTGTTTAACTTGTATGTGATGGTGTGGTGAGAGAGGTGAAAGCTCGAGTGCTTGGACGAGGATTAAAACTGGTAAACGAGAATGACCATGAATGGGAGGTAAATCAGTTGTTGTTTGTGGATGATACTGTACTGGTTGCAGACACAGAAAGGAACCTTGGCCGATTAGTGACATAATTTGGAAGAGTGTGTGAGAGAAGGAAGTTGAGAGTTAATGTGGGTAAGATTAAAGTTATGAGATATACGAGAAGGGAAGGTGGTGCAAGGTTGATTGTCATGTTGAATGGAGAGTTATTTGAGGAGGTGGATCAGTTTAAGTACTTGGGGTCTGTTGTTGCAGCAAATGGTGGAGTGGAAGCAGATGTACGTCAGAGAGTGAATGAAGGTTGCAAAGTGTTGGGGGCATTTAAGGGAGTAGTAAAAAATAGAGGGTTGGGCATGAATGTAAAGAGAGTTTTATATGAGAAAGTGATTGTACCAACTGTGATGTAAGGATCGGAGTTGTGAGGAATGAAAGTGATGGAGAGACAGAAATTGAATGTGTTTGAGATGAAGTGTCAAAGGAGTATGGCTGGTGTATCTCGAGCAGATAGGGTTAGGAACGAAGTGGTGAGAGTGAGAACGGGTGTAAGAAAAGAGTTAGCAGCTAGAGTGGATATGAATGTGTTGAGGTGGTTTGGCCATGTTGAGAGAATGGAAAATGGCTGTTTGCTAAAGAAGGTGATGAATGCAAGAGTTGATGGGAGAAGTACAAGAGGAAGGCCAAGGTTTAGATGGATGGATGGAGTGAAGGAAGCTCTGGGTAGATGTGAGAGAGGCAAGAGAGCGTGCTAGAAATAGGAATGAATGGCGAGCGATTGTGACGCAGTTCCGGTAGGCCCTGCTGCTTCCTCCGATGCCTTAGATGACCACGGAGGTAGCAACAGTAGGGGATTCAGCATTATGAAGCTTCATCTGTGGTGGATAACGGGGAGGGGTGGGCTGTGGCACCATATCAGTTCCAGCTGAACTTGGTTGAGTCCCTTGTTAGGCTGGGAGGAATGTAGAGAGTAGAGGTCCGCTTTTTTTGTTTTTGTTTCATTTGTTGATGCCGGTTACCCCCCAAAATTGTGGGAAGTGCCTTGGTGTATATATATATATATATATATATATATATATATATATATATATATATATATATATATTTATACTGTATATATATACATATATATATATATATATATATATATATATATATATATATATATATATATATATATATATATGTATATATGCATATGTATATATATGCTTATATACACACACATATATGTATATATATATATATATATATATATATATATATATATATATATATATATATATATATATATATATGTATGTATATATATATATATATATATATATATATATATATATATATATATATATAT
>NC_090729.1:13615730-13620730 GCF_036898095.1 Palaemon carinicauda
AAATGGAAGAGTAGTAGAAAGGGCATTAATGAATTATGTGTTGATAACTAAAAGAATGTTTGGAAGATTGAAAGACGTGCACGTGTTTAGGAGTATGGCTAACGGTATGTCCTGATAATTTTTTTGGTGGAAGGAAAATTAGTTGTAGCAAAAGAATGGGGGAATAGAGTAGGTGGATGTAAAAGGGAGCTAGTGAGGGTTGAAGAGCTAATAAAACTGGGGGTAAAAAGTAAATATCAGGAAAGGTTGAAAATGACATATGACGAAGTGAAAGTAAGAGAAACTGGCAATTTAGAGGAGGAGTGGAAGTTAGTAAAAGAAAATTTTGTTGGGATTGCAAGTGATGTGTGTGGCAAGAAGGTTGTTGGAGGCAGCATGAGGAAGGGCAGTGAATGGTGGAATGGAGTGAACGTAAATGTGAAAGAGAAAAAGAGGGCTTTTGAAGAATGGCTGCAGAGTAATAGTATAGAGAAGTATGAAAAATATAGAGAGAAAAATGTGGAAGTAAAGCGCAAGGTACGTGAGGCAAAGAGAGCAGCTGACCTGACGTGGGGTCAGGGATTGGGTCATTCATATAAAGAGAATAAGAAGAAATTTTGGAAAGAAGTGAAGAGAGTAAGAAAGGCTGGCGCAAGAATTGAAGAGACAGTGAAAGATGGAAATGGAAGGTTGTTAAAAGGAGAGGAGGCAAGGAAAAGATAGGCGGAATATTTTGAAAGTTTACTGAATGTTGAGGATAATAGGGAGGAAAATATAATTGCTGTTGCAGGTGTTGAGGTGCCAGTGATGGGAGATGAGAATGAGAGAAAGATTACAATAGATGAAATGAGGAAAGCACTAGATGAAACGAGAGTAGGAAAAGCGTCTGGTATGGATGGTGTGAGAGCTGAGATGTTGAAGGAAGGGGGTGTGACTGTACTTGAATGGTTGGTGAGATTGTTTAATATGTGTTTTGTGTTGTCAATGGTAACAATAGATTGGGTTTGTGCATGTATTGTACCACTATATAAGGGTAAGGGAGATGTGCATGAGTGTTGTAATTCAAGATGTATTAGTTTGTTAAGCGTAGTTGGAAAGGTGTATGGTAGAGTAATAATTAATAGGATCAAGGATAAAACAGAGAATGCAATCTTAGAAGTACAGGGTGGTTTTAGAAGAGGTAGTGGTTGTATAAATCAGATTTTTACAGTTAGGCAGATATGCGAGAAATATTTAGCAAAAGGTAAAGAGGTGTATGTTGCGTTTATGGATCTGGAGAAAGCGTATGATAAAGTTGATAGGGAAGCAATGTGGATGTGATGAGGTTATATGGAGTTTGTGGAAGGTTGTTGCAAGCAGTGAAAAGTTTCTAAAAAGGTAGTAAAGCATATGTTAGGATAGGAAATGAAGTGAATGATTGGTTTCTGGTGAGAGTGGGGCTGAGACAGGGATGTGTGATGTCACCGTGGTTGTTTAACTTGTATGTTGATGGTGTGGTGAGAGAGGTGAAAGCTCGAGTGCTTGGACGAGGATTAAAACTGGTAAACGAGAATGACCATGAATGGGAGGTAAATCAGTTGTTGTTTGTGGATGATACTGTACTGGTTGCAGACACAGAAAGGAACCTTGGCCGATTAGTGACATAATTTGGAAGAGTGTGTGAGAGAAGGAAGTTGAGAGTTAATGTGGGTAAGATTAAAGTTATGAGATATACGAGAAGGGAAGGTGGTGCAAGGTTGATTGTCATGTTGAATGGAGAGTTATTTGAGGAGGTGGATCAGTTTAAGTACTTGGGGTCTGTTGTTGCAGCAAATGGTGGAGTGGAAGCAGATGTACGTCAGAGAGTGAATGAAGGTTGCAAAGTGTTGGGGGCATTTAAGGGAGTAGTAAAAAATAGAGGGTTGGGCATGAATGTAAAGAGAGTTTTATATGAGAAAGTGATTGTACCAACTGTGATGTAAGGATCGGAGTTGTGAGGAATGAAAGTGATGGAGAGACAGAAATTGAATGTGTTTGAGATGAAGTGTCAAAGGAGTATGGCTGGTGTATCTCGAGCAGATAGGGTTAGGAACGAAGTGGTGAGAGTGAGAACGGGTGTAAGAAAAGAGTTAGCAGCTAGAGTGGATATGAATGTGTTGAGGTGGTTTGGCCATGTTGAGAGAATGGAAAATGGCTGTTTGCTAAAGAAGGTGATGAATGCAAGAGTTGATGGGAGAAGTACAAGAGGAAGGCCAAGGTTTAGATGGATGGATGGAGTGAAGGAAGCTCTGGGTAGATGTGAGAGAGGCAAGAGAGCGTGC
The DNA here is from genome assembly GCF_036898095.1 of Palaemon carinicauda. Classification (NCBI taxonomy): domain Eukaryota; kingdom Metazoa; phylum Arthropoda; class Malacostraca; order Decapoda; family Palaemonidae; genus Palaemon; species Palaemon carinicauda. The sequence goes on from NC_090729.1 coordinate 13,618,010, forward strand.
TAGAAATAGGAATGAATGGCGAGCGATTGTGACGCAGTTCCGGTAGGCCCTGCTGCTTCCTCCGATGCCTTAGATGACCACGGAGGTAGCAACAGTAGGGGATTCAGCATTATGAAGCTTCATCTGTGGTGGATAACGGGGGAGGGTGGGCTGTGGCACCATATCAGTTCCAGCTGAACTTGGTTGAGTCCCTTGTTAGGCTGGGAGGAATGTAGAGAGTAGAGGTCCGCTTTTTTTGTTTTTGTTTCATTTGTTGATGCCGGTTACCCCCAAAATTGTGGGAAGTGCCTTGGTGTATATATATATATATATATATATATATATATATATATATATATATATATATATATTTATACTGTATATATATACATATATATATATATATATATATATATATATATATATATATATATATATATATATATATATATATGTATATATGCATATGTATATATATGCTTATATACACACACATATATGTATATATATATATATATATATATATATATATATATATATATATATATATATATATATATATATGTATGTATATATATATATATATATATATATATATATATATATATATATATATATATATATATATATATGTATATATATATACATATATATTACTTTATTGTTATTAGTATTATGATTATTATTACTACTACTACTACTATTATTATTATTATTATTATTATTATTATTATTATATTTATTATTATTATTATTATTGTTATTATTATTATTATTATCATTATTATTATCACTTTTATTATTATTATTATTATTATTATTATTATTATTATTCTTTTGAGAATTACTTTATGGAGACAACTAATACTTATTTTTACACTAAAAATTTGGGTTACCTCAAAATTTGGAAACCTGTAGATAATAAATAGAAATTAAAAGCCAGAAATCAATGTAGCCGAGGCCTAAACAAACTCGCAAAAAGTTTAGATATTACCATTGACATGGAACCTGCCAACGCACAGTGTTGGAAGCATATTGCTACGGGAATGTATCGATTTTTTACTCAGAGACGAAGTTGAAATTTTCTATAGGATCCTGCCTGCAATAAATTTACTTGCTATCAAAATGATATATAGTTGATTTAAACGGTAATATATTTATAACCAAGCCATTCATTACTCCTTTAAAATTTTCATATATTTAGTTTTTATTTCAATCATATTGATTCTTAATATATCCTTATTGGTAATACTATTGAGATAGTCAACTCTGAGGGTAATTCCTATGTCTACATTTATGTACTCAAAGGAAATACATAGTAAAATTAATATGAAAGACACTGGACTTCGGGACACGTTAATGAGTATCAATCATTAACAGAAAATTCAACTTATTTTTCTCTATAGATTCGTCCGCTTTCGTCTCTCTGATGCTGCTACTTATCTATTTTATATGATCACCCAACAATAGTTTTCCTAATATAAATTCTACACCTAGAGGGTATATTCCTTTTTTTGAGGGCAAAACTTTTTCTCCCTGACAAAATGCTTCTAACAAAAATATTTGCCGCTTCTCTTTTATCTCATTTTGTCGTCTTGTTGAAACAAGTGTTGATATCTGTTACCCAAAACATACATTTTGAGAAACATACATATTCATTTTACTGCTCAAGGTTTATGAACACAGTAAATGAGATTTTTGGTGTCATTTTAAAATAGCCCCATTAGTATTCATCATATTTTTTGGCTCAGTGAGTTTGCCTGGCAACACTTCCAATATTTGCATAAAATCCCGGAGGACAGGACTTTTCTGTTTCACTTTGCGAACACAAAAGAAGCAATTTCGTTCCTGAATATATAATTGCAATGAATAAAAAAAGAAACACAATTAGCGTTGACTGAAACCACTTCTGAATATATAAGACACATCTGATCTTTAATTTAAGAAATTGAATGAAACAGTGTTTATGGAAGATTTACCATCGTCATCAGCGTCTCCTTCTACGCCTATTGATCCAAACTTGGTCGGTTAGATTTCGTAACTCGCTCTATCTTGAACTTTTATATCAATACTTCTCCATTTATCATCTCCTACTCCACACCTCATAAACCTTAGCCATGTAAGCCTGAATCTGCTAACTCTTCTAGTGCCTTGTGGAGACAAGTTAAAAGTTTGGTGAACTAATCTCTCTTAGGGAGTCCGAACACAATGACCACACCATCTCCATCTACCGCTCACCCTGATCTCATCGACATATGGCACTTGAGTAATATCTCCTATATTCTCATTTCTAATCCTTTCCAGCCATTAAACTCCCATTATTCTTTTAAGGGCTTTGTTCTCAAATCTACAAAATCTATTAGATAATTTTTTTTCAATGCCATACCACTACCCATGTCCAGACATTAACAGCGCGATGTCACTATACTGATATATATCCTGATTCTTATATATAATTTCAGTCGATTCGATTTCCATATTAAGATTTTTTTTTTTCAATATTCCATTAAACCCCAATTCTAAGCACCCTGTATTAGAGATTATAGTTCCTAAACATTTTAAATGATTCCAACTTATTAATTCTTTCTCCTTCTAATGATATTTCATCTTCAATCTTTCTTCTATTTATGTTGAGCCCACCCTCAGGTAATATTTCATGCATTTAGGTAAGCAAGCTTTACACAACCTGTGGTGTTCTGTTAATGAGGACTGCGTCATCAGCATACTCTAGATCAGGTAATT
>NC_090729.1:13633230-13635730 GCF_036898095.1 Palaemon carinicauda
AACGTTCCATCCTCCGTTTATATCCAAATTGCCTTAATGTTGGAACTAGTTTGGTGGCTCTAGCTCGTACTGCTTCCAGTGTATCTATATCTTTCTGGATATTTGAAGCCCAGAATTGAGATTCGTAATCTAGATGGGGTCTTACTAGGAGTATGTACAGCAGGAGTACAGTAACCATTTCTTCTATATTCGTATTGTTTCCCACAGTTGAAAGGCATTTGCCATTTTTCCGGATTATTCACCTATTTTAATTAGATATTGTCCTAAGTCTTCTTCGTCTTCTTAGCTCGCAGCATTTATGCCCAGTTTAGTATCGTCGGCAAATTTGTCTATTCTACTAAATAATCCTAATCTATACCGTTAATAAAAATCAGAAATAGTAATGTGCTAAGGGCAGGTCCTAGATGTACTCTTCTTGTAACAGCTGTCCACTATGTGGCTTCGCAATTGATTACAACTCTCTGATTTTTGTTTGTCAGGCAATCTTCGATTCATTCAGCTAGCTTGTCAATAATGACTAGTGCTCTAAAACCATTTTTTTTTTTTTATGGAGAATTTGTCAAAAGTCTTTTGAAAGTCGGGGCATATGAATTCTACTATCCTGCTTTTGTTATAAATGTTAAACATGTTGAGAAATTACAACATATTTGTCACAACGCATCTCTTTTGTGGAATCTACTATAATTGACCGTTACTAATTTTAAGTTTTATGAAAAGATCTAGTTATTAATTTCCTTTTATTTAAATATATCTATATCTATCTATCTATCACTTTATCTATCTATCTATCTATCTATATATATATATATATATATATATATATATATATATATATATATATATATATATATATATATATATTGGGTGTGTGTGTGTGTGTGTGTGTGTGTGTGTGTAGACATATACATGGCAGAAGGGTCTGGATTGTGAATGGCCGAGGTAATCCATATATTGACACCACTACTAATTAGAAACTTCTGCCGGTTTCAGGTAGAGCAATATTTTGGCAGATAAATAGCAATTAATTCAAAACTTAATATGTGTAGTTCAAAACTTCGCTGTAACATTCACTGACTTACATTTCTACCTCAAACGCATTATAGTGTGAAATTCCTCTTTGTATTTAAGCCAGAATGCTGAGATGCTTTTAGGCGTCCGGTTTATCATACATGAGTGTATCATACATCTGAGTATCACAGTTTAAGTGATTGAGGTTGACATGATATATTGCTGTTATCAATTACCTAAAAGAAAGGCAATTAATTGCACCAGTTACTCTCTGACGTGTTACTAGACGATCTTGATAATTTAATATCTTTGGGTATAATACAATCACTTCCTCTGAGTATATTCGAAGAACTTATGTTCTGCAAAATAATGTAATAGTTTCAAAAAAAAATAGTGTGATATGTTAAAAAATAACGAGAGTAGTTTTAGTTTTTATTAAAATAGAATTGTTTGACAGTACAAATTTTTAAGTTTTGATATCCCGCTACAAAAGTAAAAAAGATAGTTAGATTTCATATTAGATATATATCAGGTTATTACAATTGTTGTTTTGCTAACTGTAAACAAATGATAAAATATTTTTTTTTATTACAGTATTTCTTCTTATCTGTTATTTTCAGTTGGATTAGTGTTTGTATCTCCGAATATTTGTAAGTCGAATGTTTATAAGATGATGAGCTTCTGTAAAATGCAATGTCGGTATTTTTTTGTACTAATATCTAACTCTGAGGATGAAATAATTCTAATGTATGTATAACATATTTAAACCAATTGAAAGTTTCCATGTAATTAATCAATTCAAATTATGTCAATTAAGATAGAAATAATTCCAACGACCATCGATTTTATTTTTTTCTAATTGCAAGTTATTACCAAAGTTTTTCTTTATTATTTAGAAATGATAATTTGGATATTATAGTTTAAATCAGGAACTGAAAAGAGATTCCTAAAAATAACATATTGTTTTCAATAATTGCATAAGAAAGTAATAGAGTAATGTTTCCATTCATCGATTATTCGTAAGAAAAAGGTAAAGTAAAATTTAATTGGTATCAAAATAGCGTTAGATTATACAATCTCTCTCTCTCTCTCTCTCTCTCTCTCTCTCTCTCTCTCTCTCTCTCTCTCTCTCTCTCTCTCTCTCTCTCTCTCTCTCTCTCTCTCTCGTAAAAAAACATTTGTTATAAAGTCTCTATTTCATAAACAAATTTATCATAAAAGTTACATGAATTAAGTCATATAAACGAAATCAAATGATTGTTTTTGCAAAAACAGATCCTGAACAAATATAAATTTAAAAAACCAAATTCTTTACCTCTCCAGTACATTTTGTGCGGGCTGGAGTTGTGGCTCCCAAGATTCCATTATTAGCAGTTTCATATAACTCTAATTCACACACAGAATCACTACCTAGCACAACTCTTATATTTGACAAATTAACTATCGTTATATTACCTCTGTTCTCATTATATTTCTGACAAGCCCTCTACGT
>NC_090729.1:13640730-13648230 GCF_036898095.1 Palaemon carinicauda
TCGAGCCCAACCTCATGTGGTATTTCATGCATTCTGGTAAGCAAGCTTTACAAATCCTCCAGTGTTCTGCTAATGAGAACATTGTCATCAGGATACTTTAGATCACCTATTTCCTATTACCAATCGAATTCAATCCTTTTTTACCATTCCCTACTGTTCTATGCAATACAAAATCCATGAGGAGGATAAACAAACATAGTTGACAACATATGGTCTTGCAGTAGTGCACTGTTCACTGTAGATTCATTTGATAGGACTTCACTATCATTAACTTAGTACTTACTATGCTCGTGAGCAGACTTAATCCAATTTACACATTTCAGAGGAACTCCATAATAACGCAGATCTCACCACTAAGATTGACCTGTGCACACTATAGGAGGCTTTTTCATAGTCAACAAATCCCATCTAAAGTGGATAACTATATTCTACACAGAGCTGTACAGAATGTATTAAAATGATAATTTGGCCAGGGCAACTTTTACCTTTTCTAAATCCTGCTTATTTATATCTGTTTTTCATCAATCTTTCTCCCTAGTCTCTTTAGAAAAAGCATAATATATATTTTCATAACAACTGATGTAAGTGCGGCACCTCTGTAATTATTGTAATCAGTCTTTTTTTCTTTTTTTTTCAGCACTCTCAGTTCCCTTGCTTCTTGCCTCTTAAAGTCACATTCTACAAAACATTGTAAGAATTCTCCTAGTTACTTCATTTTCGGCCAAAATCATCTCAGCAGTTATTCCATCCTATCCATGTGTTTTCCATCTCTTTATTTTCTTAATGATATTTCCGACGTAAACTCACTGAATTCATTCATGAAGATATCAAGGACTTCCTAAGCTTCCGGTATATCAATCAAATTATTCCGTTCATATATTATATTCAGGACCTCATTAAACTGTTCCATCCAACGTTGTCTTTCTTCATCTTTTGTTTTTATAAAAAACCTATGTCTCTTTTTGATGGGTATATGCTTCTTCTTTGCCTGAGTAAAGATTTCATTAATAATTCTATGAGCAGTTCTGACACCATACCCACTCCCGGAATTCATAGCTTTGTTAACCTCATCTTCTTTCCTTTCAAGTTATTGTCTCACGTTATTTTTTTTTTCACTTCGCTATCAATACTTGAATACTAAGCATGCTCTACCTTGTGATTTTCAATACTTCATCGAAAACTTCCAACAATAAATTTCTATATTTGTCTCCTCTTTATAGTATCCGACGTATTATTTAATATCCATGGCTTTCTCCTTGTAACTACATGTCCCCAAACTTCGCTACCAACTAACTGATATAATGTTCTTAATGTCACCACATTCTTCGTTGATTGTTTGCACTTCGTCTCTTAAAGGCTCTAAGACTGCAAATTGATTCTTACATTCAACTGTAAATTTTCGTCTATGCCCATATTATAAAAACTTTGTGTCAAACCTAGATTCACATTTCTGTTGCGCGCTTTCACTTTTAATTTCAGTGTAGCAATGAGTAGCTGGTGATCACTACCAATATCTGCACCTCTAAAGCTTTTCTCATTATTGATGACTATATGTTCTATATGATCTTAAAAATAAGCACATGGCGAAGTCTATGTATATTTGTGGATGTCCTTCTGATGGAAAAAATACCTCTAATAAAATGATTGTTTGTTGAACAAAAACTTATAAAATGTACTATATTTTCATTTGCCACTTCGTCTAGACACTCAACACCCATCATATTCTGTATACCTTCATTGTTCCTGTCAACTTTAGCAATTACAATTTTCATATCTCTTACTGAGATTTCATCTATTATACTCTGTAGTTCTTCATAGTATTCCTCTTTCCTTTCTTCAGGGCAATCATTTGTGGATGCAAAGCAAACTATAACACTCATATTACAATGCTTTGATTTAACTGCAAGTAACAATCTATTTACAACTCTCCATTCCGGTAATGCCTTTTCTGATCTTTGTCATCATCACTCCTACCACTTCTCTTGCAGCTCCATATTTTCCTCCTGAATATATATATATATATATATATATATATATATATATATATATATATATATATAATGTATATATATATATATATATATATATATATATAATGTATATATATATATATATATATATATATATATATATATATATATATATATATATATATATATATATATATATATATATGTATATGTATATGTATATGTATATGTATATATATATATATATATAATATATATATATATATATATATATATATATATATATATGTATACATACATATATATGCATATATATATATATATATATATATATATATATATATATATATATATATATATATATATTTGTTCCAAGATTTATTTACCAATCCCTCATAACATGTTTCACTTAGCGCCAAGGTATCCATGCTATATTTCATAAATTCATTCTCCATTTGCTGTAAATTCCTAATCTGCTTCATCGTTCTAAGATTCCAATCACTAATTTTAAGTTTCTCTTTAGTATTTATGAACTTCAAAATTCTTAGCATTCCGCTACGCACGGGACTGCGGGCCATTCTGTCATTTTTTCTCTCTATAGCCTAAGAAAATCCATAAAGGATTCATCGGCTACATTCATCACAGGATAGCCAGTTCCTTGTGATTCGCTGTGCCCATCTAACTAAGGAAAGTGACCCTTGCCGGACCATACTAAATTCTGTGAGATCATTCGCTAGTCATCAGGAGTAGAAGCCAAAAAGACATTTTATCAATTGCCTTAATCCCAATCCGTCACCCTGCTGCTAATTACTTTATCGAGATTTAGAGGGAATTTCTTCCACACTCAGAGAATAGAAAGAAGAAATTACCTTTTGTATTTCACATCCATCCAAAGTTGCAGTTCCAACAAAAACTGGTGTCCTTTTATCGAAAAATTGAATCATGGACGGCGGACATGTTTTGTGTAATTATTATCATTATAGTGTCTCTAGAATTGACTAAACGTCTTTCATTTGTAGAGAGAGAGAGAGAGAGAGAGAGAGAGAGAGAGAGAGAGAGGAGAGAGAGAGAGAGAGAGAGAGAGAGAGAGAGAGAGAGAGCACGAAAAAACGCAATGATAACTGGAAGCTCTCGTTATCTGTGATTGTAGACATTAAAATGAATAAAGTTATAGGCACATAGCCAGCGGCCTGGATATACTTGAACAAAATATTCGTTTGTATTAATCTAGAAAAATAGGAATGAATATAGATTTATATTATTTTTTCCATATCCTATGATATAATAAGTTTTGTCGATGACCTGGAAAGAGAGAATTGTAGCTATTTTAGATGTTGACTAGCGAATCTTTGATTTCAAACTTTTAGTTTATTTCCTTTTTTCCTTCTCTCACTTGACTATTTTTGCCTGTTGAAACCCTTGGGCTTATAACATGTCCTTTCCAACTATGGTTGTAGATTAGCGAATAATAATAATAATAATAATAATAATAATAATAATAATAATAATAATAATAATTTTTATTATTATTATTATTATTATTATTATTATTATAGGAATAATAACTAAGAAATTACATATCCTTATTGACTATAAGTAAGTAATCTAGTTATATATTGATAAAATTTCAATATTCCTCAACTGAAAAAGATTTTATTATCATATCTCTCTTCCGTTAAATTTATTATCTTTTTTAAATCATCTATTGAGTTACGGTCTTTAGGAATAATAATAATTTTCCTATTAATGCGGTCACTTCCTTTTTGTCTTTTTAAACATACTGATAAAGTGCAATGAATACAAATCGTAATGTTATACTGTTTTTTTTTTTCTCCCCACAGTGTACCCAGCTCTTTATATATTCCTAAACACTGTTTCAATGAATGTTCCTTTTCATAAATATTGAAATTTGTAACAATATGCTATTTTCATAGTGTTTCTGTAACTGCCACAATTATATGAATATTTTCATTTCGCAATACTGTACCATTTATCATACTGATTACTTTCAGTACCATTATGATGAATCCCAGTAGAATTTTCTCGTTAATTTTATGTGTAGTTTAATTTCTTAATAGCATAATGAGAATCAAATGCAAGCACCTCCCGGTGAAAATTTTTAACATTTGGTATATCATATATTAGATATTTTTTATTCATATCCTCAATTTTGCAGATAATGTATTTTGTTTCTTTTATCGTTAACTTAATATAATGATATTGAGAAGTGGTTGGTATTAAAATAAACATATCTTTTTTTATGAGCAACACCGTCATTTGTTCTCTACTGTCTGCTAATAGTTGAATAGATTTAACTTTTCTTTAACACTGGTCACGATGAATACAATCCGGTACACCAATTTAATGTGAGGTTATCACTCTTCTGAACAGACGTTTAACTTAATTACAAAGCAAGATCATCTTCATTTATTTTCTGTGCAGATGTGTCAAACCTTTCTTATTCTATAAATGAAATTCCATTCGTTAGAATTGATTAATAAAGGTTAAATTTTGTTGGTTTGGTTCTTCCCGTCCCAAATTTTTGCAGCACATGTATTGACTATGAACCTCTCTTAGGTCATTTTAGTATATATATATATATATATATATATATATATATATATATATATATATATATATATATATATATATATATATATATATATATATATATATATATATATATATATAATTCCTTTTCTCAGATGAAAATAACTATTTTGTCAAGGCAATTGATTGCTCTCCATTTTAAGTTCATATCAATATTGCTAGCTATTTTTCAACCCTGGATGTGGAAGCAGAGTGCTACAAGTCCAAGGACTCCAAATCAGAAAGCAGGTAAGGGAGGAAAGGAAATAATAAATGGTAAATAAACCTTAATAATACAATTAATGAATAGAAAATAGTAAAAATAGGAAAGATCAGTAAGAACGTTCAGATAAATTAGTCATATAATTTATGAAGAAAGAGATTTATGTTGTTACCCTGAAGATACATTGTGATTGGTCAACAATTTTCTCATATTATTTGATAATCGATTATAATTTATTATCGATCAAATATTTATCGAATTTATTTTCTTTATCGTGGTATATCTGCTATGTAAACATTCTCCAAATTTAATAAAGTCACCCAAGTTAATTATTAAGAATATTTTGAAAAATTAAATTGCTTGTTTGTCCATAATTGCATTGTATTTTTCCCATTTCTAAATGCATTTAAGCATTGCAAATACATTTTGCTTACATCAAGGAAAAATAAACATTCCTGGAGATAATGAAATAAACCAGAGGTTCATATACTTCATAGTTTGATAGTAGAGAGGAGAATAGAAGTATTCATCAGCTTGTTTGTAAATTTTTTGCCACGACCAAAATTCAGGAGCCTTGCAGCGATTTTGTCACACTTGAATTACCGAGAGAGTTGATATCTAATTTTTCATAGGTGGGAGCTGTGTGTTTCAGTATGGAGATCATCCCTGTATCGGTTTGGAGTAACCCAACCATCCATATATCAAACAGACTAAAAAACGTAGGGCATACGGCGCACCTGCTCCGGGAGCGTCGAGAAAAATGTCCCAGGACTCCACGGACAAAATATGAAATTTTATGTTCTATCATAAACACTGTGTATGGCAACATTTGTTATATATTGCGTTATAGAGACTGTTTGAGAGAATTAGGGTAGGCTGTATTTTATGATCGTGGAATCTTCTAATGATGAATATTTTCGTTAATTGCTGTAGATTCAGCATTTCTAAAAATGCTGAGGAGCCCTCTTGCACTGAGGGTCAGGGTATGTCAGCCACTTCTTGTGGTAACGGATGATTGTCAAAGTTTATATATATATATATATATATATATATATATATATATATATATATATATATATATATATATATATATATATATATGTATGTAACCAAAATATAAAACAGGCCTATAGTATCTCTATTCATCTATAGGAAAGGGTCATATATGATGTTAGAAATCATTCTAATGCTAAAACAGAAAAATGGCAGACAAGAAGTCCTGCAACGGTAAATGGCCTCTTACGTCATAAGCGGCAAAAACTATACTAACTTGTAACTCAGAACATTGACAAGAAATTCACCGAAATAGCTTCACGTTAAGAAAAGAAAACTTCTTGTGACTCTCTCTTTTATGAAGATCGTGATACATTCGTTTTTCTCTGTACAAAGAAAGAGAAAACTGGAAAACCCGTCAATTGCCGCTTACCAAAATTGAACTACTAAAAGAACAGTTTTTCTTTGTCTATTCAAAAACTCTTTCATGTTCCCGTTTCATATTTTGGTGTAAAGACTTTTCATGTATGCTCTTAAAAGAGAGAGAGAGAGAGAGAGAGAGAGAGAGAGAGAGAGAGAGAGAGAGAGAGAGAGAGAGAGAGAGAGAGTTACAAGGATATATACTAGATGTCTCAAAGATATTTTAGTCCATCCGGATTGGTTCCATTTGCTGTTGTGTAGGATGATTTGGTTTAAACGTTTAGAGAGTTGTTGTGATCGTATCTAACTTATTCTTGAACTCCTTTACCGTGTTACTGTACACTACAGTCGCTGGAAGTTTTTCATTCATTTTGCTATTTTGCATGTAAAGAAATTATCACACTGAGTAGCGTTGAGTTTTTTTCATTTCAGTTTCTATGCGTTACCTCTGGACTTATTTGCGCTGAACTTGAATAGATTGTTTAAATCTACATTTTTATACCTTTAAGAATTCTCAATGCCTTTATTAACTGTCCCATAATCGTAGATTTGTTGATCAAATAAATTTAAACGTTCAATCACCCGTCTATATCCAAATTGCCTTATTGTTGGCACTAGTTTGGTGGCCCTACCTCGTACTGCTTCCAGTCTATCTATATCCTTTAGGATATTAAGAACTCCGTATTCTAGATGGGGTCTTACTAGTGATAGGTACAGCTAAAGTATAGTAAATTTGTTTCTATATTTGTATTGTTTCGTTATGCAACCTATTAGTTTTTGTGCTTTTTTAGCTTTTCTCCTTAGTTTGGTGAAGTTCAAATCTTTGCTAATGCCGGGATCTTCCTCCTGGTCCAAATATTTTATCATAATACCCAGCAGGGAGTAATCTGTGTGTGGGTTAGTATAACCTACATGCGTAGCATTGCATTTCCCACAGTTGAAAGGCTTTTTCTGGACCATTCACCTATATTAATTAGATCTTCTCTAAAGACTTCTACGTCTTCTTAGCTCACAGCATTTATGCCCAGTTTAGTGTACCAACCGTGTGTCACACGATCGTACATAATTCCTTTTGTATATATTGTGCTTGTGTCTGCGCTCTTCCCTCGCACTAAAAAGAACCAGAACAAACATGTCTATGTATGCCGTAGGACATACTCGCCTACCCCGTGACGAGCCGGAGTGGCAACAAAGCCACCCATCCATCATCCAACACTCGCTCGCGCCTCAACCAACGACTTCTACAGCCACTCACTGCCGCTAATCGGCGCAGTTTTTACTACTACATCTCCAGATTCAGAGCAC
>NC_090729.1:13650730-13655730 GCF_036898095.1 Palaemon carinicauda
ATTCAGATGATTTGATGCAGACGAAACAGGACACCACCAGAAGTACGAGCTAAGTCTCCTCCATTTCTCTGGAAAATGAAGGGCGCTATGTAGCTGTCAAGGACAGGGAGAAATATGAGCTTCGTCTCACCAACTACTAACAAAGGCTCCACACCTCTCTGTCTTACTATATATGCATGAATATGGCAGTTGTTCTTGTGTTTGTTCTCTTAACTAGCTGATGTGATCCAATTGATATGCATATCATTCCGATGGCTGAAGAGATGCAGCCAAGATCGTGTATACAATCTTAGAATATTGAGCTTAGCTATAAATTCATTACTGGTAAATTAATATATTTGCTGCTTAGTAAAATGTTGGATTCGTTGTAAATATATTTTACGAAGCATATTTTATCAGTCTTTCACTGTCTTCTGAAATAAAAGTAAATAATGAATATTCTTATTTCAATTCTATTTTTTATTTTTATGTGGAGAGAGAGAGAGAGAGAGAGAGAGAGAGAGAGAGAGAGAGAGAGAGAGAGAGAGAGAGAGAGAGAGAGAGAGAGAGAGAAGAAGAAATGTGTATAGCTTATTATTAGTTTTAGAAGACGAATTTTTGAGTAAAATTATCGATTAAGACAACATTTTGCAAATATATTTAAGGTTTTTGTGTTTGACTTATTCCAGAGCATAAGATTGCTCTTCGTTTTTAAATAAAACAACATATAATTACCACAATTTTCAGTATTAGTGAGGATTATAGATAATAGGAAAAAAAAACAGCAGCTGAAATCCTAGGGAAATGAAAATTATCAAAATACTTTTATTTTATATTGTTTAGTAAATTTAGATCGTGTGATGGAAATCAGGGATGATTATGATATAGATGTGCAGAAATGACAATTCACTAATTTCTATATCCAAAAAGAATTAAATTATCTATTAGAGAAATGAATACACCGAGAATAAGGAGGCATAAGTGGAATCTTACTTGTTAACACCTGTGGTGTTGAATACTCGAATAGTACGTTTGGAATATCTACAGAATGTATATATATATATATATATATATATATATATATATATATATATATATATATATATATATATATGCATATATATATATAAATATATATATATATATATATATATATATATATATATATATATATCTATATATATATATATATATATATATATATATATATATATATATATATATATATATATATATATTCTCTTCTCTCTTGGCATGCACCCAGTACTTCTTCTGTGACCCACTGTTGCTTTTCCCTCCTTCTCCTTCCCAAAATACTGTCAGCTTCCTCTTTAATAATGTCTAGTCCCCGACACCATTTTTCCTCTGTTGTCTCGAGTCCGATTAGTGGTCCAAAACGTCCTCCTACTCTTACTTTGAAGGCAGTTTTTACTTCCTCGTTCTTCAGTTTATCCAGATTATACCTCACTAGTTCTTGATTTCTTCCTCTGTCTGTCAGAAATTTAATACGGAGGTTTGAAAGTAGTAGTTCATATGATGTTCCAAAGTCTGCTCCCCTCATCACTTCTGTTCCCATCACTGATGTTTTCCATCTCTTATTTATAAGGATATAATCAATGCAGTTCTTAGGAATTCCATCTGGGTGTCTCCATGAGTTTCTGTGCTGTTCTCTATGATAAAAGTAAGTATTTATTATACACAGTTGCTTACCCTGGCAAAATTCTAACATCACCATCACCATGACTACATCGCCAGTTTTTATGGTCTCTATTTGCTCCCACGAAAAGAAAGTAAGTTATAGATGAAAGTGCAGAGTATTGGACAATAAATGCAATGGAGCAAATATAAAATAAATAGACGACCTGTGTTAAACATGTGAGGAATGTTTCAGAAACGGCCATTAAAGAGAGCTATTCACTGCTAGAGACAGATTAACAAGGGGTTGGAAAAACAATGGAATTGCTTTATGAGATGCAGATGGTATCAAGGTATCAGCAATAGCTGATGTTGTAAAGATCTGGAAAACGCACTACGAGGAACAACTAAAAGGAAGTGGGAGACCGGTAATTGGAGAAGATTATCCAGAACTAAGAGGAGAGCTATGGAACACACAGGAAACGCCAGATCTCCTGATAGAAGAAGTGGAAAAAGCTTTAAGAATTATTTCAAGTGGAAAGCACCAGGAATAGATGGAGTACCAATGGAATTGCTTGAGGCTGGCGGTGAAATGGTAGAAAGATAATTGTGTGATTTCCAGCAGGGATATAGTAGACGGACATGCAGCTCCAAATGGTTGGATTGAAAACATTATAATTCCAACACACAAGAAAGGGGACACCAACTTATGCAAAAATTATAGGCCTCTCAGTCTATTACCACATGCTTATAAAGTTTTAGCTAAAATCATACAAAGTAAAATAGCGAGGCAAGAAGAGGAAATAATTGATGAGGGGCAAGCAGGATTTAGGGCGGGTAGAGAAACAATCATCCTGTATTCACCTTCTCACAAACCATAGAAAAATTCTGGGAGAAGGAAAAAGATCTGTATTGTGTATTTATTGACTTCAGGCAAGTGTTTAACTCCATATGGAGGGAAGGAATGATTAGGATTTTGAAGCAAATGGAGATTAGTACCAAAAATACTAGAAACCGTCAAGAGATTGCATGAAACGACATCAGCTAGAGTAAGAAAAGGGAAGTGTTTGACAGAAAAGTTCATAACCACTGGTGGGGTTATACAGGGTTGCCCACTATCACCAAACCTCTTCAACCTATAATTGGAATGGGTAATGTGAATGGCACTTGGAGGTTATGAGGGTGGCATAGATATAGGAGGGACAAAAATATATAACATGAGATATGCAGAAGACATAGTGCTTTTAGCAGAAACAAAGGAGGAACTTCAGAGAGTGTAGAGAATAGTGGAGGATAGGTGCAATAGGTATGAATTAGTGGTAAATAGAGAGAAAACCTAAAGTAAGAAAATTGGACGCCATAGAGAGGCATTAGAAATACAGCTATCAGAGGGAGAAGTGGAACAAGTCAATGAGTTTAAATATTTGGGAGTGTTTTTCACAGCAGATGGAAAGATGGAAAGAGCAATTCAAGACCGAATCTCAAGTGGCCAGAAGGCTAAGAAGAATCTGGGAAGATAGAAATATATCCATTAAGTTGAAAATTAGACTATTAAGAGCAATAGTAATCCCCACTGTGATATATGGTGCTGATTGCTGGGTACTGAAGAAGAGAGAAAAGAAAACGTTATTAGCCTTTGAAATGAAATGTCTGAGAAGAATCTGTGGTGTAAGATGGGAGGACAGAATTACGAACGAAAGAGTGAAAGAAATGGCTGGTTTTGAGGACACAATTCTGATTAAAGTGGAAGATATTCAGAGGAGATGGTTTGGGTACGTACAGAGGATGGAACATGAGAGATGGCCAAAAATAGTGCTGCATGGACGAGTGGCCGAAAATAGACCGAGCGGTCGACAAATAGATTCTTGGGTGAAAACCTTCAAGAAAGCAAATAGAGGCGAGACATTTCAGCAGCTGGCACAGATGGCATTGGATAGGAATCTCTGGAGAGAATGGCGACATCAGATGCAGGACCCATCCCGGAGAATTCCGGACGGGATTTAGTGAGTTATATATATATATATATATATATATATATATATATATATATATATATATATATATATATATATATATATATATATATATATATATATACACATACATATATATATATATATATATATATATATATATATATATATATATATATATATATATATGTGTGTGTGTGTGTGTGTGTGTGTGTGTGTGTGTATATTCGTGTATTTGGGCTTCGGTAATATAGGTATATGTAACAATGAAGATGAGTCGTGGTATGACAATGAGACATTATCCAACAGAATTCTATTTTAGTCAAATCTAGGGTCAATTACTACCAATAAAAGAAACCATTTATGAATTTCTAATGTAGTTCTAGGTTTCATTCATTCTGAAAGTTTGAACGATGTCAAGTTTGTTGCAAGTTCCGAGAAAGAATTTTTTTCTGGGTTTTCATTGGGAGACCTTTCAACTCTGGCGAGAGATTATTCAGAGAAGAGATGAGAATTCCGTCTCCTATGGTTCACGGTTATTCAAGGTCTCTCAAAGGCTGAAGGTTATGAAGCTCTTGTTGGAGAGAGAGAGAGAGAGAGAGAGAGAGAGAGAGAGAGAGAGAGAGAGAGAGAGAGAGAGACCGTGGTAAAACGTTTACAATTGCTAAGTGCATCGGCGTTATTATTTGTAATTACATATCTGAAGGCATTTTAGTTTTACCTGAATAATATTCTTTTTTTATTCCTAACTAATTTTACTTGCCAAAAGTAAGCAGTGACATATAATTGAAGGAATTTTACATTTAATGCTCTATAATCCTGTAAACAAAATTTCTCAATGTCATAATATTATTCTCATTTTGCTGTAAAAAATCAATATCTATAGATTCATATTTAAAATGTTATCACTGATCGTGTGTATATTTTAGCTATCCAATGTTAAAGAGAGTATAAAGTACAAATATTTTTTGATAAAAACTCATCACATTTGGCGTATGGTATCTAAGCATCTCTAGAATTTCGCATTTCTTGAGACTATCCAGTAAATATAAAGTTTTGCCTTGGATATATGTAACTGGGTGGTTACCGTACATATTTTATTTTTTTTTTAAATCTAACCATTTTGGGGATATCATTCAAGATTAACTTACCATTTAAATTTTTTCATTTGGCTCATTCTATTTCTTTATGTTTCTTCTAAACTACTGTATAATCAAACTTCATTCCGGGTTTTAGTATTCTTTGAAAGAAAATAGGAATTGTAAATTAAGGTGACTGTGTTGTACAATCCAGAAAAACGAAGTTGAGTCCCTGCAGAAAAGAAAAAGCTAAATTAACTTTTTCGGGTTCGTAGCTTTTGAAGTTGTCTGTTTCTTTTGATCCTTCGTTCACCATGCAATGAATTTAGTGATA
>NC_090729.1:13663230-13668230 GCF_036898095.1 Palaemon carinicauda
TTCCTCTTCCGTTGCATACTCCGTTCTAATTATCATGTCTTTCTTCTATTTATCTTCAGCCCAATCTCGTGTAGTATTTCAAGAATGCTGGTAGTCAAGCATTGCCAATCATGTGGTGTTCTGCTAGGAAGGAGAGCATCATCAGCATACACAACTAAATACACACACACACACACACACACATATATATATATATATATATATATATATATATATATATATATATATATATATATATATATATATATATATATATATATATATATATATTTATATCTATAAATATATATAAAGATATATCATATAAAGAATATATATATATATATAAATATATATATATATATATATATATATATATATATATATATATACCCCCCAAAATTGGGGGAAGTGCCTCGGTATATATATATATATATATATATATATATATATATATATATATATATATATATATATATATATACATATATATATATATATATATATATATATATATATATATATATATATATACATATATATATATATATATATATATATATATATATATATATATATATATATATATATACCGAGGCACTTCCCCCAATTTTCGGGGGTAGCCGACATCAACAAATGGAACAAGACAAAAAGGGGACCACTACTCTCTACGTTCCTCCCAGTCTGCCAAGGGACTCAACCGAGTTCAGCTGGTACTGCTAGGGTGCCAGAGCCCACCCTACCCCGTTATCCACCACAGATGAAGCTTCATAATGCTGAATCCCCTAATGCTACTACCTACGCGGTCATCTAAGGCGACGAAGGAAGCAGCAGGGCCTACCGGAACTGCGTTACAATCGCTTGCCATTCATTCCGATTTCTAGCACGCTTTCTTGCCTCTCTCACATCTATCATCCTATCACCAAGAGCTTTCTTCACTCCATCCACCCACCCAAACCTTGGCCTTCCTCTTGTACTTCTCCCATCAACTCTTGCATTCATCACCTTCTTTAGCAGACCGCCATTATCCATTCTCTCAACATGGCCAAACCATCTCAACACATTCATATCCACTCTAGCTGCTAACTCATTTATTACACCCGTTCTCACCCTCACCACTTCGTTTCCTAACCCTATCTACTCGAGATACAACAGCTATACTCCTTAGACACTTCATCTCAAACACATTCAATTTCTTTCTGTCCATCACTTTCATTCCCCACAACTCCGATCCATACATCACAGTTTGTACAATTACTTTCACATATAGAACTCTCTTTACATTCATGCCCAACCCTCTATTTTTTACTACTCTCATAACTGCCCCCAACACTTTGCAACCTTCATTCACTCTCTGACGTACATCTGCTTCCACTCCACCATTTGCTGCAGCAACAGACCCCAAGTACTTAAACTGATCCACCTCCTCAAGTAACTCTCCATTCAACATGACATTCAACCTTGCACCACCTTCCCTTCTCGTATATCTCATAACCTTACTCTTACCCACATTAACTCTCAACTTCCTTCTCTCACACACCCTTCAAAATTCTGTCACTAGTCGGTCAAGCTTCTCTTCTGTGTCTGCAACCAGTTCAGTATCATCTGCAAACAACAACTGATTTACCTCCCATTCATGGTCATTCTCGTCTACCAGTTTTAATCCTCGTCCAAGCACTTGAACATTCAACTCTCTCACCACTCCATCAACATACACGTTAAACAGCTAGACGACATCACACTCCCTGTCTCAGCCCCACTCTCACCGGAAACCAATCACTCATTTCATTTCCTATCCTAACATATGCTTTACTACCTTTGTAGAAACTTTTCGCTGCTTGCAACAACCTTCCACCAATTCCATATAACCTCATCACAATCCATATTACTTCCCTATCAACTCTATCATACACTTTCTCCAGATCAATAAACGCAACATACACCTCCTTACCTTTTGCTAAATATTTCTCGCATATCTGCCTAACTGTAAAAATCTGATTCACACAACCCCTACCTCTTCTAAAACCACCCTGTACTTCCAAGATTGCATTCTCTGTTTTATCCTTAATCCTATTAATCATTACTTTACCATACACTTTTCCAACTGCACTCAACAAACTAATACTTCTTGAATTACAACTCTCATAAACATCTCCCTTACCCTTATATAGTGGTACAATGCATGCACGAACCCAATCTACTGGTACCATTGACAACACAAAACACATATTAAACAATCTCACCAACCATTCAAGTAGAGTCACAGCCCCTTCCTTCAACATCTCAGCTCTAACACCATCCATACCAGATGCTTTTCCTACTCTCGTTTCATCTAGTGCTCTCCTCACTTCCTCTATTGTAATCTCTCTCTCATTCTCATCTGCCATCACCGGCACCTCAACACCTGCAACAGCAATTACATCTGCCTCCCTATTATCATCTACATTCAGTAAACTTTCAAAATATTCTGCACACCTTTTCCTTGCCTCCTCTACTTTTAACAACCTTCCCTTTCCATCTTTCACTGTCTCCTCAATTCCTGAACCAGCTATCCTTACTATCTTAACTTCTTTCAAAAACTTATTCTTATTCGCTTCATATGACTGACCCAATCCCTGACCCCATGTCAGGTCAGCTGCCCTCTTTGCCTCTCGTACCTTTCGCTTTACTTCCACATTTTTTCTCTCTATATTTTTCATACTTCTCTATACTATTACTCTGCAACCATTCTTAAAAAGCCCTCTTTTTCTCTTCCACTTTTACCTTCACTCCTTCATTCCACCATTCACTGCCTTTTCTCATGCTGCCTCCAACAACCTTCTTACCACACACATCACTTGCAATCCCAACAAAATTTCCTTTCACTAACTTCCACTCCACTAAATTACCAGCTTCTCTTACTTTCACTTCGTCATATGCCATTTTCAATCTTTCCTGATATTTACTTTTTACCGGAGGTTTTATTAGTTCTCCACCCCTCACTAGCTCCCTTTTACCTCCACCTACTCTATTCCCCTACTCTTTTGCTACAACTAATTTTCCTTCCACCAAAAAATGATCAGACATACCGTTAGCCATACCCCTAAACACGTGCACGTCATCCAATATTCCAAACATACTTTTAGTTATCAACACATAATCCATTAAAGCCCTTTCTACTATATATATATATATATATATATATATATATATATATATATATATATATATATATATATATATATATATATATATATATATATATATATATACTGTGACGGGTTGAGAGAGGGTTGTGAACTCAAAGGCAGGATGCAATCAACTAAGTTGTTTATAAAGGAACACTCTCCTTTATATACAAAACCTCAAGGCAACAGGACATAACCTGTTAGAGAGACAGACAATGTTACAGAGCAAAACCGGAGACATGATCATTCAGGTTCTTTTTAGTGCGAGGGAAGAGCGCAGATACAAGCATAATATATACAAAATAATTATGTACAAATGTGTGACACACGGTTGGTACATGGCTCCCCCCCTAAAAATGACATACTGTACATGTTAAATAGGGCGCCCTGATCTAGAGAGGCGAACTGTAGGCGGGTCATCTGGCAGAAGATAAGCAGGTTTTAGACGATCAATGCCCAGTCTTCTTTGCCCCGAATGTTTAGTAGGAATGCTTTCGGACTGCGTCGGATCACAAGGAAAGGGCCCGTGTAAGGGGGCGTTAGTGGTGGCTTGCTAGTGTCGTTGCGCAGGAAGACGTGCGTTGCAGAGTGCAAGTCCGTTGGTATGTGATGCTTCGCTGGGGGCTTGTAAGTCCGGCGGCACGGAGTAAATTTTCCCACGACGTGACGTATGCGCTGGAGATTGTTGGAGGAGGTTGTAAAAGAAAAAAGTTCGGCAGGGATGACCAACGGGTCGCCATACACCATTTCAGCTGCCGAGACGTCAAGGGCGTCTTTAGGAGTGGTCCTTAGTCCCAGGAGGACCCAGGGGAGCTGAGTAATCCTTGCAGCGGGACATCAAAGCTGCTTTGAGGGTGCGATGAAAACGTTCAACCATTCCATTGGCAGCAGGGTTGTAGGCCGTTGTCTGATGTAGGGTGATGCCCAGGAGATTCGCTAATGATGTCCACAATTGAGAGGTGAAAGTGGTTCCCCTGTCAGAAGTAATATGCTCAGTGATACCGAATCTTGAAATCCATCCAGAGAGTAAGGCAGATGTACATGAGGCGGACGTTGCAGTTTCCATGGGAATGGCTTCAGGCCAATGAGTGGAGCGGTCGATGACGGTAAACAGGTAACGATTGTCCTTTTGATGTTGGGTAGGGGGCCTACAACGTCGACGTAAATGTGTGCGAAACGACGCTGAGGTTGAGGAAAGGTGCCCACTCCTGAATCCGTGTGGTCGATGTACTTTGGAAGTTTGGCAAGAAGTACAGGCGTGGACCCAATCCTTAGCATCCTTAGAAATGCACGTGCCAGATGAACTTTGCCTTCAGCAGCTGTGCAGTAGAACGGCACGAGGGATGTGAAAGGCCGTGAATGAAATCAAAACACCTGTCGGCGCATGGGAGCAGGAATCCAAGGTCGCGGTCTACCAGTACTGACGTCACAGAGGAGGGCGGTGTTGGAATATTCGAGGGAAAAGTCTTCCCAACGGAAGGACGTGCAGGATGTCCTACCAAGCTTGATACTCTGTATCCTGTCGTTGGGCTTCAGTTAGGGCTTTGTAATCCAATCACAGTTGAACGGCAGCCAACGTGTTTCTTGACAGGGCATCGGCAATGAATTCATTTTCCCAGGGTACTTATTGGAGGGTGCCAATTGTATTCAGCCACGGCGGAGAGATGTCGCGTTGGACGGGCGGACCAGGCGTCAGACTGTCGAGTGAAGGCGGTTGCACCAGAGGCATGTGGTCTGTGCGAATGACGAAGGGCCGTACCTTCTAAGAAATGGCGAAAGTGACGGACAGCCAAGAGCACCGCCAGCAATTCCAGATCGAAGGTAGAATAACCTGATTTTGCCTTGGACAGTTTT
>NC_090729.1:13673230-13680566 GCF_036898095.1 Palaemon carinicauda
AAGCTTTAGTGCGGTGCTTTGATAAGAAGTTAATGCCTGCAAGTACGGAATTGGATGTCTATAACAGATAAAGAAACACATGTACAAGTGTCCAGATCTCGATCCCGTGTTAACTCAAGTTTTTGCTAAGAATGAAACAAAACCACAAACAGTGAACGTAATTAACAGTCCAGTAGCGGGAGTGATGTGTTACAACTGCAAACGTCAAGGTCACATAAGCGCAGACTGTAGAACGAAATTTTGCTCAGTTCACAACACAGCATCACATTCTTATAGTCAATGTTACGCGCGTAAGACACAACAATATCCTAGAAATACACAGTCAATTCCACAGTCAGTTCCATATGGAAATAAAAAGAAAATCCTCATTTTAACAATAAGAAGAAACAACAAAATGTCAATGCAGTTCAGAGTCCGAAACAAACAAACACTTCTTCAAATATCGCTGAGCCTGGGCCGTCAAACCAGACCTCGCAAAGTCAGTCTAATTTTCAGAATGTGCAGAGCAAAGCAAATACCACATAGTTAACTCTAGAGGGGAAGAGAGTGATGTTGGGTCAAGGTCATTCATGTCAACATCAATAGTATTGAATAATCAATTTAATGTTTTATCAGATAATTGTGAGACAATAGATTTTCCTATGAAACACACGGCCGAATTAAGTAAAACAGTGCATGCTCCTGTAGATTTGCTACGAATTCATACAATAATAAGCCAAAATGAGTTACGGCCAACCTTATATGCTGTAAATTTAGAACACAAATCCTTACGTTATTTTTGACTCTGGTAGTCCACGTAATATTATGGATTTGAAGACGCATCATTTGTTGTTTCCGAACTTTCCGATTGAAAAATCAGGAATTAGACTTTCAGGTATAGGAAATAATGAATTAAACGTCATAGGCATAACTCATATTCAGTTCAGAGTCGGTAATCGCACGTTTGCCGATACATTGGTTGTTGTAAAAAACTTAATATGTATCCAGCTGTAATTATAGGATACCCATCTATGGGAAATCAAAACATTATCTTAGCTCCTGCCAAGCACGGCGTGTATATCAAAGGGAAATTCTATAAGTCTTCTAATACCTTAAAGTCAGTTTTGGATAAAAAGGAGACGACAAATGTAACCGTAACGTACGTTGAAGAACCAATAACTTGTCTCACTAATAAAGAAATAATATACGCGACCCAGCAGAATTCTCGTTCACCCGTAATATCATTTTGCACGCAATCTATCGAACCAAAGATACCTTCGAATTTAATAGTGCAAATAAAGAAAACACTACGGGATCTGAAATATTAATCCTTTCCGATACTTTGAAAACTAACGGATTGTCTGTCACACAAGCTATTTATACAGTAGGCTCACATCAGCAATGTAATATCGAAGTCTGTAATCGTTTAAATAACACTTTAGTAATTCACAAAAATCAACACATCTTGGATGTAGAAGTTTATAAACATCGTATTCTTACCGTTGCTGAAATCAATCACTCTCAATCAGTTGCGGATGAATCCCTTTTGCGATCTATTAAAAATAAAATCAGTAAGGACATTCAAGACGAGGAAATTCAGCAGAAAATTTTTGAACTTTTAACTAAATATACAGATGTCTTTTCCACTACGGATGGATCCTTAGGAAAAACAGATGTGATCGAGCATCAAATAAGGTTAAAAGACAAGCAGAAAATTATATATATACCCTCGTACAGACTCCCTATGAAATTCCAGAATGAAATAAATGATGAAGTAGGTAAAATGTTAGAGGAAGGAGTCATTAGAAATCAAATAGCCCTTATAATTTTCCTTTAATAGTTGTACCGAAAAAGATCGAACATGGCGTATCTGCGTCGACTTTTCGTCGTCTAAACGAGGAAACGATCCCTGATCGATTCCCAGTGACATGTACTGACGATATTTTGTCTTTGTTAGGTCAGATAAATATTTTACCAGTTTGGACTTACTTAAAGGCTTTCACCAGATATCATTAGAAGAAGATAGTATCCCATACACAGCCTTCAGCACAGCCAGGGGACATTATGAATTTTTGCGGATGCCTTTTGGTTTACGTTGTGCTCCTATAACATTTACAAGAATGATTAACATAGTGTTTGGAGACTTGTTTAGGGGATATATTGCATGCCTATATGGATGATCTTGTAATCTTTTCCAACACCTTAGAAGAACATCTATGTAAGTTAGAACTAGTACTACAGAGATTAAGACAACATAACTTAAGGGTAAAGATTAGTAAGTGTGAATTTTTCAAAACAGAATTGATATATTTGGGTTTTATGGTGTCAAGCCAAGGTCTTAAAGTAGTCCATGATAAGGTGTCGGCTATACGTAATTTTCCCATACCTACTAATGTCAAGGGAATACAGCAATTTCTGGGTTGTAGTGGATATTTACAGGCGTTTTATACGCAACTATTCAATAATAGCCGCTCCTTTAACTGATCTTACGAAGAAGGGGCGTAGATTTCATATGGTCTGAGCAACATCAACAGGCGTTTAATACTTTGAAAGATGAACTGTGTAGTTCTCCTATCTTAAAATTTCCTGACTTCGGTAAGGAATTCTTCATTGCAACAGACGCCTCAGACTTAGGAGTAGGAGGGGTATTGCTTCAGCAATATGATAAACAGTTTTTTCCCGATAGCTTTCTATTCTCGAAAATTGAGAACTTCCGAAAGTAAGTATGCAGTAATAGACAAGGAAGGACTAGCTATTGTTAATTCGCTAGTGCATTTTAAGTTCATAATTTACGGTTATCCCGTTAAGGTTCTTACTGACCATAAACCACTAACAGAGTTCTTTAAAAGGCTTCAACCACAGCCCTAAACGAACTCGGTGGCATTTGATCATTCAAGATTTTGGCGCAAGAATCGGGTATTTACCTGGGAAAACAAATATCATTGCGGATGCATTATCACGCAACCCCGTGTCATCTTGTACGGAGCCTTTAGCTGAATTAATAGATATATCAACATCCATGCCTATTGTAAAAACAATATCTGAACAAGAAGATTTAGGCTGGAGCGCTGAATTGTTACAGACTGAGCAAAGAAAAGATCAGAAAATAGAAACAATTATAAATGCTTTGAAAGGCAATCATAAAGAAAAGGGAATATATAAAGTATAAGCAGCAGAATTATAATAATCAAAGATAATATTCTGTGTAGGACTGTGACAAAGGATAACCCGCAATACACCACATGTAACTAAACGACCAGGTAGTAGTACCAATCTCACTTATTTCCACTGTCCTGAATTGGTTGCATTCAAATCCATTACATGGACACCCCTGGGTTCTCATTAATGTCACAGAAAGCCAAATCATTGTTTTATTGGCATACAATGCTTACAGATATAAAAAGACACATAGCTAATTGTCGCACATGTCAGGAAAACAAAGGGCATACGAAAACACCTGTCAGCCTAGGAGCTTATCCTGTTCCCAATCAACCCTTTGAAAGAATACATTTAGATTTGTTAACAGGATTTTACGAGTCAGGACAGAGGAAATAAGCACCTCTTAGTAATTATAGATGCTTTAACACGATATACAGAACTAATAGCGCTTAAAACTAAAACTGCGATTGAATGCGCTAGGAAGTTTTACGAGTGTTACATTTGTAAACATGGGAATTCCACACATGATAATCTCAGACTCGGGTGGTGAATTTAATAATCACTTTCTTACCTCATTGTGTGAATTCCTCAACATAATGAAGATTAATACCATGATATATCACCCAGAGTCGAATGGGGCTAGTGGTGGAAGGGGGGGAAGAGCAAATAGGAAGATATTAAATATATTGAGGGTAACACTAGGGGGATCAGACCCCAACTGGATATTGCAATACCGGCGGCACTGAGTACTCTGAATCATTCATATCATATATCAATTAAAATGTCACCGCATGAAGCATTGTATGGTACCCCCAGTTAGAACACCTTTCCATGTATTAACGCCTACAACTAATCTATCAAATCCTTTAAAAGAGTGTATAAATGCAAGTATAAGTCGATATGATATCCTTCGAAAGAATTTAGAAGAATCACAAATCATAATGAAAAGGAATCATGATAAAATAGCGAAACCAACTAAAACATATACCGTGGGTGATAACATCTATATTCAAATCAATGTCAGAAAAGGCTCAACTATAAACTAACACCTAAGTTTGAAGGCCCATTTAACATTTTGGAAACATTAACGGCCAATAGGTTTAGAATTCAAAACGTAGCCCAACCCACGGATGAGAGAATAGTACCATTGGCTCACATAAGAAATTAAAAAGAAAAGAGAGGAAAAGAAGTGAGGGAAAATTCTATTCTGTTTTATGTGATTAAAAGTTTTCTTTTTAATACAGGAGTAATTACATATATTTTTTCTCGTTACAGGTTTCCAAGATGAATTTTTTGTTGTTGGGAGTGATATTGTTCGCTCAGACATTTTTCTCGTATGGGATGAGTTCTAAGACTAAAAATATATATTTTAAATATGGCAATATAGTTGAAAGACAAGAAGACATTTTTATTACATCAACCAACGTAATTGTCGAAGTGCATATGCAAGCAATTTTTCTTCTAGAGAATGATGTCACTAGCTTAAGAACCGCCATTTTCAAGGTTTTCTGCATCATTGGATGAGTTGCATAGAAGACATTTTCATTTGACTACTAAGAGTTTGCTTGGATCAACATTAAAAAGTTGCAGAGATGCTATCTGATTGACTTGAAAAAATAAGACTGGCGAGACAGGATCTTTGGCTTATGACCTTTTGATGTGGACTGTAGGACACGAACATAAAGAAAGACGGAATCCGTTCATTTATGCTGCATTAAGCATCTTTGGGTCTGTTGCAAGTTTAGGTTTAGGAATTTCCAATCGTCTTAAAATTAGTAATCAAAATAAGAAAATTGAGTTCTTGACTCATAAAGATGAATTGATTATGTCAGAACTAAGGGATCAGTTAGCTTCAATCAATAAAATTATGGATTTATTAAATGAACTTTCAGATAATATCGTTCAAATTATGGAAGGTACAGGATTTGTTGGCAACATTAACGTATTATGATTCAAAGATAGATCACATACATAACAGAATTGCACATTTCATTGAGAAATCCAAGGATTATGTAGAAGCTATCACGTTAGCAACTAAAGGTGTATTGTCGCCCCATTTGTTGCCTATACGTTACTTAAAATTAGTTCTGAAGAACGGAAGGGATAAACTAGGCTATGTTCCTTTGTTAGACGAACATAGGTTAGAATTTTATTACAGCCTAATTACAGTAAACGTAGATAATAAACAAGATTAGGATTACAATTCCCTTTGATTCTTCTGATGCCTGGCAATCTTACAGGATATCACCATTTCCGACTTTCATGACGAATCACTCAAATCCAGTAATATCCAGTTTGACAGGACACGTATTGATTTCCCCAGACAAGGAAACATATACGGTCATTAAAGACTTAAATCAATTAACTCACTGTTCAGACGCAATGGATAGAAGAAATATGTACAGCTGACTCATTTGAATTCCGTTAAAAACTTAATGGATTCATGCGAGTTAGGTATAGTGCTAGACGGTGCTCTCTCCCATACAAGTGAAAATTGTCTGGATAAGCTTTATCCCTTTGACAATAAAGAATTCAATTGCAGACTGAATAATGGCTCGTGGATACGATACGACAAGGACGGCTTCAATGTAATCATGCCCTGACGGATCCACATCCTTTACACATATATTCGTCGCAGCAGATGGTTGTGTCGTGACTTCCCCGAATTCCATGGTGACTGTTCTACGGACAATCATCAGAGAATGAGCCTACTTCGCGAACTTCACGTGGACCTCTACAATGCCAGCACTTCCTCTCCCATACAACGGAAATGTGGCAAAGCGGTTTGATGAAACTTACCGAAAAGGACCACCTGTCACCGACTTATAAAGAAATTCTTCACCCCATACTACTGGCTGGTTTGTGTTTCACGGTGGTGATATTTATCGCCGCGTGAACATCCTTGTTTGGCGTAGGTTACGGCACAGCAAGCAGCTAAAAAGGAATGAGTTGCATAGCCCCGACAATACCCCCTATTGGATCAGTTCAAAGCTGTTTGAGTGGCCACCTCATTCGCTAAGGGAGTAATTTGTCAGGAAGATGTTTGTATGAAAAGCTGATTAGTACGCTAGTAATATGTAATTAAAGAAATTCTCTACATTTGCATTGTTAAAAATACATTTAAAACAACATTTAAAAAATAAATAAAATAAAAAGGGATATAAATAATTTTTTCTCTCGGCATCTAATAAAAATATATAAGCCAGAATGTTAAAAAAGAAAAAAGAAAAAAAAATATATATTAATAAAATATATAACAGAATCTAGTGGGCATCTAATATAATATATCAGCCCTATATATAAATATATATATATATATATATATATGTACAGAACCGTGGTACGTGTACGTACCAGGAATTCGTGTTTGTGCACTAAAAATTGAGTATCTTGTTTCTGACAAAGGTAACAATTATTCTTTATCACGTTACCGAATCATATGTAAGTCAGAATTTATTTTGTTTTTTGGTACCATGTAATCATTTGCTAGCAATATACCATATATATGATCTTGGTTTTGTCATGCATTTTTCTTTTTGCTTTGGTAATATCTTTTTTGTATGCATTATTGTTATTATTTTTTGATGTGGCCTATTTTGGACATTCGTCCTCAGTTGATTATGGCTAAAGTTAAACAAAGAATAATGCGTATGTCCAGTCACACCTAATAACCATGTTTCGGCTTGTTGTTAAATTTTTGTAAAAAAATTGAGATAGCTGGCCGAGCTTATGTAATGATTAGAATAGTTAATATTACATGTTTAAAACAAATGACGTAATATGTCATGTTGGTTGGAAGAGCTAACCCTGGGATTTGCTGTAGTCAATTCAAATTGTAAACAGGACGTATAATGCAAACCTATGCAAACCTCGGCAAATTCACATTCTTTCTTAACGTCAACACATTGTCTCCTCGTGTGAAAGTTTGTGACGTCACCGGATGCAGGTGTCTTCCGATTTCGTTCATGTGGCTAAAGTAAACCAAGCATACGATATCTGTGATATCGATAATTTATTCAGTTCATATCTAAACTTCACCAGAATTGGTCATCTAGACCAACACAGGTTCCTCCAGTGATGGAGATGTTTAAACTCTGTTGTTTTTATATAATAAAGACTTAAAAACTATTAAGATGTATTCATGTACCATTTAAATACATCTGAAAACAACTCATACTCAAATGTGTGCTTAATACAG
>NC_090729.1:13686066-13691066 GCF_036898095.1 Palaemon carinicauda
CCAATGTTACGCGCGTAAGACACAACAATATCCTAGAAATACACAGTCAATTCCACAGTCAGTTCCATATGGAAATAAAAAGAAAAATCCTCATTTTAAACAATAAGAAGAAACAACAAAATGTCAATGCAGTTCAGAGTCCGAAACAAAACAAACACTTCTTCAAATATCGCTGAGCCTGGGCCGTCAAACCAGACCTCGCAAAGTCAGTCTAATTTTCAGAATGTGCAGAGCAAAGCAAATACCACATAGTTAACTCTAGAGGGGAAGAGAGTGATGTTGGGTCAAGGTCATTCATGTCAACATCAATAGTATTGAATAATCAATTTAATGTTTTATCAGATAATTGTGAGACAATAGATTTTCCTATGAAACACACGGCCGAATTAAGTAAAACAGTGCATGCTCCTGTAGATTTGCTACGAATTCATACAATAATAAGCCAAAATGAGTTACGGCCAACCTTATATGCTGTAAATTTAGAACACAAATCCTTTACGTTATTTTTTGACTCTGGTAGTCCACGTAATATTATGGATTTGAAGACGCATCATTTGTTGTTTCCGAACTTTCCGATTGAAAAATCAGGAATTAGACTTTCAGGTATAGGAAATAATGAATTAAACGTCATAGGCATAACTCATATTCAGTTCAGAGTCGGTAATCGCACGTTTGCCGATACATTGGTTGTTGTAAAAAAACATTAATATGTATCCAGCTGTAATTATAGGATACCCATCTATGGGAAATCAAAACATATCTTAGCTCCTGCCAAGCACGGCGTGTATATCAAAGGGAAATTCTATAAGTCTTCTAATACCTTAAAGTCAGTTTTGGATAAAAAGGAGACGACAAATGTAACCGTAACGTACGTTGAAGAACCAATAACTTGTCTCACTAATAAAGAAATAATATACGCGACCAGCAGAATTCTCGTTCACCCGTAATATCATTTTGCACGCAATCTATCGAACCAAAGATACCTTCGAATTTAATAGTGCCAAATAAAGAAAACACTACCCGGGATCTGAAATATTAATCCTTTCCGATACTTTGAAAACTAACGGATTGTCTGTCACACAAGCTATTTATACAGTAGGCTCACATCAGCAATGTAATATCGAAGTCTGTAATCGTTTAAATAACACTTAGTAATTCACAAAAATCAACACATCTTGGATGTAGAAGTTTATAAACATCGTATTCTTACCGTTGCTGAAATCAATCACTCTCAATCAGTTGCGGATGAATCCCTTTTGCGATCTATTAAAAATAAAATCAGTAAGGACATTCAAGACGAGGAATTCAGCAGAAAATTTTTGAACTTTTAACTAAATATACAGATGTCTTTTCCACTACGGATGGATCCTTAGGAAAAACAGATGTGATCGAGCATCAAATAAGGTTAAAAGACAAGCAGAAAATTATATATATACCCTCGTACAGACTCCCTATGAAATTCCAGAATGAAATAAATGATGAAGTAGGTAAATGTTAGAGGAAGGAGTCATTAGAAAATCAAATAGCCTTATAATTTTCCTTTAATAGTTGTACCGAAAAAAGATCGAACATGGCGTATCTGCGTCGACTTTCGTCGTCTAAACGAGGAAACGATCCCTGATCGATTCCCAGTGACATGTACTGACGATATTTTGTCTTTGTTAGGTCAGAATAAATATTTTACCAGTTTGGACTTACTTAAAGGCTTTCACCAGATATCATTAGAAGAAGATAGTATCCCATACACAGCCTTCAGCACAGCCAGGGGACATTATGAATTTTTGCGGATGCCTTTTGGTTTACGTTGTGCTCCTATAACATTTACAAGAATGATTAACATAGTGTTTGGAGACTTGTTAGGGGATATATTGCATGCCTATATGGATGATCTTGTAATCTTTTCCAACACCTTAGAAGAACATCTATGTAAGTTAGAACTAGTACTACAGAGATTAAGACAACATAACTTAAGGGTAAAGATTAGTAAGTGTGAATTTTTCAAAACAGAATTGATATATTTGGGTTTTATGGTGTCAAGCCAAGGTCTTAAAGTAGTCCATGATAAGGTGTCGGCTATACGTAATTTTCCCATACCTACTAATGTCAAGGGAATACAGCAATTTCTGGGTTGTAGTGGATATTACAGGCGTTTTATACGCAACTATTCAATAATAGCCGCTCCTTTAACTGATCTTACGAAGAAGGGCGTAGATTTCATATGGTCTGAGCAACATCAACAGGCGTTTAATACTTTGAAAGATGAACTGTGTAGTTCTCCTATCTTAAAATTTCCTGACTTCGGTAAGGAATTCTTCATTGCAACAGACGCCTCAGACTTAGGAGTAGGAGGGGTATTGCTTCAGCAATATGATAAACAGTTTTTCCCGATAGCTTTCTATTCTCGAAAATTGAGAACTTCCGAAAGTAAGTATGCAGTAATAGACAAGGAAGGACTAGCTATTGTTAATTCGCTAGTGCATTTTAAGTTCATAATTTACGGTTATCCCGTTAAGGTTCTTACTGACCATAAACCACTAACAGAGTTCTTTAAAGGCTTCAACCACAGCCCTAAACGAACTCGGTGGCATTTGATCATTCAAGATTTTGGCGCAAGAATCGGGTATTTACCTGGGAAAACAAATATCATTGCGGATGCATTATCACGCAACCCCGTGTCATCTTGTACGGAGCCTTTAGCTGAATTAATAGATATATCAACATCCATGCCTATTGTAAAAACAATATCTGAACAAGAAGATTTAGGCTGGAGCGCTGAATTGTTACAGACTGAGCAAAGAAAAGATCAGAAAATAGAAACAATTATAAATGCTTTGAAAGGCAATCATAAAGAAAAGGAATATATAAAGTATAAGCAGCAGAATTATATAATCAAAGATAATATTCTGTGTAGGACTGTGACAAGGATAACCCGCAATACACCACATGTAACTAACGACCAGGTAGTAGTACCAATCTCACTTATTTCCACTGTCCTGAATTGGTTGCATTCAAATCCATTACATGGACACCCTGGGTTCTCATTAATGTCACAGAAAGCCAAATCATTGTTTTATTGGCATACAATGCTTACAGATATAAAAAGACACATAGCTAATTGTCGCACATGTCAGGAAAACAAAGGGCATACGAAAACACCTGTCAGCCTAGGAGCTTATCCTGTTCCCAATCAACCCTTTGAAAGAATACATTTAGATTTGTTAACAGGATTTTACGAGTCAGACAGAGGAAATAAGCACCTCTTAGTAATTATAGATGCTTTAACACGATATACAGAACTAATAGCGCTTAAAACTAAAACTGCGATTGAATGCGCTAGGAAGTTTTACGAGTGTTACATTTGTAAACATGGAATTCCACACATGATAATCTCAGACTCGGGTGGTGAATTTAATAATCACTTTCTTACCTCATTGTGTGAATTCCTCAACATAATGAAGATTAATACCATGATATATCACCCAGAGTCGAATGGGCTAGTGGAAAGAGCAAATAGGAAGATATTAAATATATTGAGGGTAACACTAGGGGGATCAGACCCCAACTGGGATATTGCAATACCGGCGGCACTGAGTACTCTGAATCATTCATATCATATATCAATTAAAATGTCACCGCATGAAGCATTGTATGGTACCCCAGTTAGAACACCTTTCCATGTATTAACGCCTACAACTAATCTATCAAATCCT
Organism: Palaemon carinicauda; assembly: GCF_036898095.1. Taxonomy (NCBI): domain Eukaryota; kingdom Metazoa; phylum Arthropoda; class Malacostraca; order Decapoda; family Palaemonidae; genus Palaemon; species Palaemon carinicauda. The sequence goes on from NC_090729.1 coordinate 13,689,777, forward strand.
TTAAAAGAGTGTATAAATGCAAGTATAAGTCGATATGATATCCTTCGAAAGAATTTAGAAGAATCACAAATCATAATGAAAAGGAATCATGATAAAATAGCGAAACCAACTAAAACATATACCGTGGGTGATAACATCTATATTCAAATCAATGTCAGAAAAGGGCTCAACTATAAACTAACACCTAAGTTTGAAGGCCCATTTAACATTTTGGAAACATTAACGGCCAATAGGTTTAGAATTCAAAACGTAGCCCAACCCACGGATGAGAGAATAGTACCATTGGCTCACATAAGAAATTAAAAAGAAAAGAGAGGAAAAGAAGTGAGGGAAAATTCTATTCTGTTTTATGTGATTAAAAGTTTTCTTTTTAATACAGGAGTAATTACATATATTTTTTCTCGTTACAGGTTTCCAAGATGAATTTTTTGTTGTTGGGAGTGATATTGTTCGCTCAGACATTTTTCTCGTATGGGATGAGTTCTAAGACTAAAAATATATATTTTAAATATGGCAATATAGTTGAAAGACAAGAAGACATTTTTATTACATCAACCAACGTAATTGTCGAAGTGCATATGCAAGCAATTTTTCTTCTAGAGAATGATGTCACTAGCTTAAGAACCGCCATTTCAAGGTTTTCTGCATCATTGGATGAGTTGCATAGAAGACATTTTCATTTGACTACTAAGAGTTTGCTTGGATCAACATTAAAAGTTGCAGAGATGCTATCTGATGACTTGAAAAATAAGACTGGCGAGACAGGATCTTTGGCTTATGACCTTTTGATGTGGACTGTAGGACACGAACATAAAGAAAGACGGAATCCGTTCATTTATGCTGCATTAAGCATCTTTGGGTCTGTTGCAAGTTTAGGTTTAGGAATTTCCAATCGTCTTAAAATTAGTAATCAAAATAAGAAAATTGAGTTCTTGACTCATAAAGATGAATTGATTATGTCAGAACTAAGGGATCAGTTAGCTTCAATCAATAAAATTATGGATTTATTAAATGAACTTTCAGATAATATCGTTCAAATTATGGAAGTACAGGATTTGTTGGCAACATTAACGTATTATGATTCAAAGATAGATCACATACATAACAGAATTGCACATTTCATTGAGAAATCCAAGGATTATGTAGAAGCTATCACGTTAGCAACTAAAGGTGTATTGTCGCCCCATTTGTTGCCTATACGTTACTTAAAATTAGTTCTGAAGAACGGAAGGGATAAACTAGGCTATGTTCCTTTGTTAGACGAACATAGGTTAGAATTTTATTACAGCC
>NC_090729.1:13708566-13718566 GCF_036898095.1 Palaemon carinicauda
CTTAGTTTTGCAACTCGCATTTTTTGGGATTGCGATATGTTTGCTACCTGGAGTGCCAATCTCCCAGAAGGTGATGAAAAGGCAATTGCCCGTAAACATACACTGATTGGTAAACCCGTATTTATGTGGTTATTTGTTCGATGACAATCGCTCGTTAGCAGATGTAGTGAGTGCGAAACAAAATATTTTTAGACAGTTTGCCAGAAGAAAAACCGACTGAGAATAACGGGCCCGATTCCGAGAAGTTGGCAGCCATGAGAGGCAGTCGACCCCCGAAGAGAGGTAAGGGGAATGCGTCAGCTGATTAGCAGAGTCTTCAAATGCCCCACTCAAGGATCACCCCGCTGTTACACTTGTCAGGCCTACGGTCATCTATCTCAAGAGTCCTCAGCAAAAAACACCAAGGACGTGCGGGCTGTGGCAAACGCACACCTCCCCCTGCCCAACATTCGAGGAAAAGGAAAAAGAGGAAATGGGAGACGAGGAAGTTCGATGACCCCCCCCCCCCCCCCGCTGCAAGACATCACAAGCAGTAGCCGAAGAAGCAGTGACGACAGATGTGACAGAGCAGGCACTGAGACCTCCATCGGTACCCCAGACCTCACCCCCGCAGATATAGGGGGCAGAGGCATTGCAGCTGAGGTCATTGGCCCGTGTCCCATATCTAGTAATGGCCGTTTACGAATGTTAGCAGTTAGAATCGACCTGCAAGATAAATCTATTCGGGCACTGATCGACACAGGAGCCAGTGTTTCATTGATTGAAAAAAATTCTCTTCAAATCCACTACAGCCAGCGGCATCCATTGTTCTTGACACGCCACGAGGGAATAAATTACACATAAACCATACAACAATCTTCTACTTCAAGGTGGCGTCTGTGAAGTTTACACATGATTTTTTTGTCCTGCCCACCTCGGGAATTCCAGGAATTGAGGCTATTCTAGGAATTGATTTTATCTCTAATAATCAAATTTGCATTTTGGGGGGAAAAGATACAATAGCAGTAAAAGCAGGAGGGTACATTTTGCCGATAGAAAGTCATGAGACAGTAAGTGCGCGTGTAAGGTAGGAGAGAAATTTAAGTAGGGTAACAGCTCTACCTGAGAGAGGAGAAGTGTTGTCTCCCCAGACCCTTACGAGCATAACTGTGACCCCGTGTCGCCTTCTTGCGGAAGGAACCAAGCTAGTTTTAACGTTAAACCCCATTACAATTGGGCGCATGTAATCTTAGAGGGCTTGATGAAAATAAAAGAGAACAGAGCTGATGTAATGGCATTTGATTTGTCAAATAAAAGAGTTTTTTAGGAAGTGATTCCGTGTGTGAATTATAGTTATTAGATACTGTTTATAATGAGATGTTGGGAGCCACAACTCCAGCCCGCACACGAAAATGCACTCAGAATTTGATTATGCAAGCGCGGAAACTATTTCCGTCAGAATAACAGCCTGTAGTTAGTGACATTCCGATGTAATTGCAATTGGAGATGAGCCACACGGAAGGATTCATCAATTTCCTTTTAGCATTAAAACTGGGGAGGCGGAGCCGATCAGGTCAAGGTCTTATTAGGTACCCATACATTTACAGGGAAAGATAGTAAGGGAAATTAACAAATTAAGGGTACAAGGGATAATCGAGGAGAGCGAATCCCCTGGGCTTCTCCAATTGTAGCTGTTAGGAAAAAGGATGGCTCGGTAAGATTGTGTGTTGATTATAGGAAGTTGGAAGCAGTCACTAAGGATAATGCATTTCCATTGCTCTCGATCGAAGAATTACTTGTGAAAGTACGGGATAGCAAATATTCTACAACTGTTGATATAAAATATGTATACTATCAAATACCCATTCAGGAAGACAGTAAATGTAAAATGGCATTCATAGCTAACGATCAATTATTTCAGTTCAATTTTCTTCCTTTTGGTGTTAAAAATGCTCCAAGTGATTTTTCTAGAGTAATGATGGCGGTTTTGTCGCCCTTAATTGGCCATAATGTTCTTGTTTATTTAGATGATATCATAATTACAGGGAAAAAGCACGAAAAACATGATAATAATATTCGTGAAATTTTAGAAGCATTGCGACGTAATGGTATGAAAATGAATTTGTCAAAGTTCAAATTTTTCTGTAAACAAGTCGAGGTTTTAGGTCACACAATAACCCCAGAAGGTATCCAACCCTGCCCCAGTAAATTAGCAGCTATTAGAGATTTCCCCAGGCCATGTAACTCTAAGGAAGTAGCTGGGTTCCTAGGACTCACGGGTTATTACCATAAATTCTTAAGAGGTTTTGGAGAGAGGGAGACCCTTAGATGCTTAAAAAAAAAAATAAATAAATAAATAAATAAATAAATTAAAAAAAAAAACACGTAATAAATTGGGGAGGGGAGGAGGAAAGGGACTCTAACCATTTGAAAGCTGCCTTAACTAGCATTGAATTACTCGCATATCCTTGATTTGATGGCCCGTTTTTAGTGACAACAGATGCGAGTAGCGTCGCTATTGGTGGCGTTCTTTCTCAACGAGATGATAAAGGCGGAGAGAGACCCATTTGTTTTGCTTTCCGGGTGCTAAAATGGGCAATAAAGAATTATAGCACATTCAATCGAGAGGCTTTGGCTATTCTTTGTGTTCTAGAGAGGCATCGGTACTTTTTATTAGGTCAGTCAGTTGAGTTGTAAAGTGATCATAGCCCCTTACGTGATTTGTATTATAAAAATTATTTGACCTCTCGTCAAGCGAGATGGATTGAGAGATTGTTAGAGTTTAATATAAAGGTTTTTGACCACAAAGAAGGTAAGGCTAACAAGGTAGCTGATGCTCTCTCTAGGAGTGCAGTAATAGGAATAACAACTAGGGCACAAAAGAGGAACGTAGAACGTAACCAAAATATGGAAGACCCCCATCAAAATAGAGAAAATAGAGAACGGGATATGAATTCTGACGATGAGCAGGCAGAAGACAGAGAGAGAGAGAGAGAGAGAGAGAGAGAGAGAGAGAGAGAGAGAGAGAGAGAGAGAGAGAGAGAGAGAGGCAACTCTGGAGGGAGAAATATGAGCGTCGGAAGTGAATTATGTGGGTGGCCGAGGACATGACCAGTGGTGTCCAAAATGAATGCCCTGGTGATGCAGGTTTGATTGACTTTGGAGGTTGGGACATAAAAGAAGTCTGGGAGGGACAGAAAAAGGAAGAATGAGTGGAAAGAGTACCAGCAGTGATTAAGGGGGAATCGGAGAGTTATCCCTCATTTCTGAATGAGCCTCGTGAGGAGTTTTTTTTTTATTGAAAATTATATCTTATATTGTGCTTACAAGAAGAGGGGAGGTGAATTAAACGAGCCATCCACATTGTACATGCAATTCCGTAAGCAAGGCATTTAGGGTTAAGGAGTGCATGTGACTCCTTCTTTTGTTTAGGAATGAAAAAATCTATAGAAAATTACATGAAAGGTCGTCATGCTTGTAACTATTTAAAAGAACATAAAAACACTCTACAGGAAGCCAGAAAGTAGCCTTTGATTCCTATTAAATTCTATAGAGTGCATATGGAAGTAACAGGACCATTTCCTACTGGTTTATTGCAACATAAATATATATGCGTATTTGTGGATGCATTTACTCGGTACACCCATACATACGCAATGTTGGATAAATCGGCAAATTCATTAGCCCGGGCGCTGTGCTCTTTCATTACTAGGTTTGGTTGCCTGAACATTTTGATAAGTGATAATGGTCTTAAGTTTATAAATAAGGTGGTGAAATCAGTCACGGACTTGATGAAAATTGAACACTTTTCAGTGACTGCATATAGGCCTTCAGCAAATTGCTTAGTAGAAACGCTTCATAGGGAAGTAGTGCGGATTTTACGTTACTTAGTGGCTGATGACCCCATTTATTGGCACGCCATGCTTCCTACAGCTCAGCTATCTTTGAATATTGCATATAATGCTTCGCTCAGGGACACGCCTTCCTTTTTAGTGTATGGACAGGATCCTGTGTTATCATATACGGTACTCATTATTTCGCAACAATTGCCAATTTATTCAACTGAACAATACCGTGTACATTTATTAAATCTATTGAGGAGAGTAATGAACACCACCGAAGGGTTTTTGAAAACAGCTAATGAAAATCACAGCTCAAAGTATGATGGTCAGTTCAAAACCGGACTGGTAAAAGTATTTGTGGGCAATCGTGCGTATTTGAAACGATTACAACCTAGGAAACACAAGTTAGAGCCATCGTATTTGGATCTGTACCGAGTTAAGTCCAACACAGTTGTGATACAAAGCATTATTAGTGGTGCAGTGTCTGAACATCATCAAGCGCACATTCGTGTAGTGCCTGAAGAGGTAGTTTTCAAGTGTTCCTCCTTACCCCTGCACACGTGACATCCCATGAGTTGATGAGTAGAATATTTTGTTTTCTCCTTTGCTGTTGTTGTTGTTTGAACAGACCTCATTTCTTCTTTTGACGTGTTTTAAATAAACTTGATGATAACAATGTGTTCTTATGTTGATGCTAAACGTATACTTAAAATTTTGTGGTAATTTTGCTGAGTGTGGAAATACGTATAACATTGCTGAGTGAGCCTAAAAACAATCAGAGGTTGGATAGGTCAAGTAATATCCGTCAGGCGGATGCTGTATTATTCTTGTATTTATATGATTCTTGTTGCTTGGGCTGGGGTGGTTCCTGAGTGGCAAGTGGCTGCAGGATTAAAGTTCAGCCTTGATGATAGGCAGTGTTAGAGAATTTGAAGATGAGAATACCTTATACTTATTGTTAAAAGTGAATGGCGGGAAGATGAATAATTCTCTCGGGAAAACGTCTAGCGGCCATCGGTTGAAAGTTGCAAGTGCAAGTGTTGTAGCGATTTAAATAAATGGCGAAACGGTGGTGGTGAGTTGTGTGGCGAAATTGTGCCATAAACCCGGACAAGTAAAATCGAGGGATGAAGGAATACCTATTCCTACCCCTGTCCCGCCCAAAAAGCACGTATTGCCCACAACCTGAGGGAGGTTATTCATGAGGTAGTGTAAAACTGATGGTAGGATATTTTTTTACTTTGGGTATTCTGTATTTTAGCTGCAGAGGTCTTAAGAGGAAATGAATGGAATTATTTATATTGTATTGTGTACATTTTTACATGCAATATTTCATTTTTTATTTTTTTGTAGACGATATGTTATTTTTTGGGCTGATTTCTATATATATATAGATATATATATATATATATATATATATATATATATATATATATATATATATATATATATATATATATATATATATATATATATATATATATATATATATGTTGCATTTCTTTTTAGTACATACCATGCCTATTCCGGGTTGGAGTGTCCTCCATATATCATAGACTAGTGAGGGAGAGTGCGCACCTCCTCTCGGAGGGAGGAGCTTTGAGGGGGGGGGGGGGTAATGTCCTAATTCATGTATGTATAGATATCTTCTACGACAAGGTAAATGAACTCAATATTCATAAGTATTCCACGAAATCTATGTCTCAGCTTATCATTGCAAAGGTTCCATTTTGATAGCGAAAGGAGAGTTAGTTGTCGGTGAGCGCTCGAGTTGACGAGTCTCTCAACTGAGAGGTTAGTTGTGTACAGTGTACTTACGAACAAATCTTTTGTAATGAATGAAGAAAACCCATATTCCGACGTCTCATTATCCGTCTACATGGGTCATATATATTGTGACGGAGCCGAGAGAGAGGTTATGATTCAAAGGCAGGATGCAATCAACTGAGTTGTTTATTAACCCTGGATAGGTACGCTCCTCGGACACCCCTTTAAGGGTATACTCGGACGCGCTCGACCCCGACGCCCAAAAAAATTCTTGAAAAATCAGTTTTTGCAGTAACCTCCTTTTTTCTTTTGCCAAAAAAAACTTCAATGAATGCTTAAAACAACTGTAAAGATAAATACTACTCATCTGCAGTAAAACTATTTATTATGAATATTTTAAAAAATTAAGTAGAAAAAAAGACCTTACATAAAAATTCATAAAAAAAAGTTTATACATATATACACAAATCCTTTTAGGAATTGATTCTTGAATGTTTAGGACACATCTTGATGTATTTTGGATGAAGTCAGACCCATGGAGGTGAAGATATGAAATGAGAAAAAAAGGGTAACTTTTTTTGGCCAAAAAAATTTGTCCAAATTTCATGAATTTTTTTGGGTACCCAAATGAAATAGGAAGTGGCTAATTTTTTTAGGGAATAAACATATGTTATCCTAAAATAGAAATATGTAAAAAAATCTTCATTATATTGTAAATTACATTTATATCAGGTGCCATATCTAAAGGTAATTTTTTGAGTACTTAGAAATTTCGTAAAAAAATACATATATTTAATATATAATATGATATTTATGCAGGTAAAAATATACCAAAATATCACAAATTCTATAGGGAACAAGAATATATATATAGATAGGGCAACTTACGCTTCGGATATGTCCACAAAATGGCCGACAACCACACTGACTCAGACTCCCTAATCTGCCACTTGAAATGTAGGAAGGGTATGTCAATTTCAAGGTGTTATTTACTAATTTAGTTATTCTTGGATATGCATAAAAATTGTATGGTGGGTTGCTGGATAATTGTCGATTATTTTACGACTATAAAATTAAAATTCTGACCCAAAAAAAAAATTTTGAAGGGAAATAAAATCGAAAAAAAAAATGTAAAACAATATAATATTTTAGCTAAAAAAATTTGATGATATTCAATCAAAAAAGAAGTAAACAAAATTTTCCGACAAATAAACATCTAGAGGAATCATTACTCTGTGATAGTTCCTTAGTACGTAGTAATTTTGAAAGAAATGGGAAAAAACGAAAAAGTGGCAATCGCAGGGAAATTGAACACATACCTATATATACGCCATATCTGGCTAAAAATAAAGATAGGCATGGGTAGCCAGATCATCTAGAAACACTTTCCAACACTATAAAAATACAAGTTTTGCGACACTACTTGCCAATTCCTTACGGTAACATGACTAAGCAAAAAAATGCAAAACAAAGAAAAAGGGGCACTCGCGGAAAAATGGCCAACATTCTAATATACGGCATTTCAGAAAAAAAAGAATTCAGCCACGTACTAGGCAAACCATCAAGGCACATTTTCCGACAAATAAACATCTAAATGAATCATTACTCTGTGATACTTCCTTAGTACGTAGTAATTTTGAAAGAAATGGGAAAAAACGAAAAAATGGCAATCACCGGAAAATCGAACACATACCTATATATACGCCATATCTGGCTAAAAAAAAGATAGGCATGGGTAGCCAGATCATCTAGAAACACTTTCCAACACTATAAAAATATAAGTTTTGCGACACTACTTGCCAATTCCTTACGGTAACATGACTAAGCAAAAAAATGCAAAACAAATAAAAAGGGGCACTCGCGGAAAAATGGCTAACATTCTAATATACGGCATTTCAGAAAAAAAACAAAATTCAGCCACGTGCTAGGCAAACCATCAAGGCACATTTTCCGACAAATAAACATCTAAATGAATCATTACTCTGTGATAGTTCCTTAGTACGTAGTAATTTTGAAAGAAATGGGAAAAAACGAAAAAATGGCAATCACAGGAAAATCGAACACATACCTATATATACGCCATATCTGGCTAAAAAAAAAGATAGGCATGGGTAGCCAGATCATCTAGAAACACTTTCCAACACTATAAAATCATAAGTTTTGCGACACTACTTGCCAATTCCTTACGGTAAATTGACTAAGCAAAAAAATGCAAAACAAATAAAAAGGGGCACTCGCGGAAAAATGGCCATTCTAATATACGGCATTTCAGAAAAAAAAAAAAATTTCAGCCACGTGCTAGGCAAACCATCAAGGCACATTTTCCGACAAATAAACATCTAAATGAATCATTACTCTGTGATAGTTCCTTAGTACGTAGTAATTTTGAAAGAAATGGGAAAAAACGAAAAAATGGCAATCACAGGACAATCGAACACATACCAATATATACGCCATATCTGGCTAAAAAAAAAGATAGGCATGGGTAGCCAAATCATCTAGAAACACTTTCCAACACTATAAAAATATAAGTTTTGCGACACTACTTGCCAATTCCTTACGGTAACATGACTAAGCAAAAAAATGCAAAACAAATAAAAAGGGGCACTCGCGGAAAAATGCCCAACATTCTAATATACGGCATCTCAGATAAAAAAAAAGACATGCACGTGTTAGCCCAACCATCAAGGCACACTTTCTAACACATAAACATGAAAAAAAATCAATAATATACGGCAATTCCTTACTACGTAGTAAATTTTTACAAATATTGAAAAAAAACAGAAATTGGCAACCGCAGTTAAATACCCAATATAGCAATAAATACGTCGTATCTGACAAAAACAAAGTCATGCATGGGTAGCCAGATCATCTAGACACACTTTCCAACACTAAAAAAGCAAAAGTTTTACGACACTATTTGGCAATATCTTACGGAAAAATGACTTGGCAAAAAAAGGAAAAAAAATGAGAAAGGGGCAGTCGCGGTAAAATGGTCCTCGTGGTGATGAACGACATTTTAACTAAAAAAAAAATCATGCACATGGTAGCCAAACAATCCACCAAGACCTTCCACAACTGATAACCTATACAAGTTGCACCATTCTACGACAATTTCATAATACGTAATAACTTTGATAATTATGCAAATTACCTTAGAAGGGTAAACTCGGTCGCGGTCGACCCCGACGCGTCTCAGAAATCAGGGAAGGAGTACAGCTACAGCAATGCACATCTGGACACTACTAGAGCGTGTAGGGGAGACACCTACTGCAGGTCGATCACCCACAAATTCAGTCACGGGGGTGAGTCACGTGAGAAAAACCTCTTTTTTTTTGACGCTCGGGGTCGCGGACGACCCACTGTACCTTTCCAGGGTTAAGGAACACTCTCCTTTATATACAAAATCTCAAAGCAACAAGAATTTTCATGTTCAAATATTAACAATGTTACAGAGGAGAAAAGCAGACATGAATTTTCATGTCTGTTTTAGTGCAAGGGAAGAGCGAAGATACAAGCATAATATATACAAAAGGAATTATGTACAATTGTGTGACACACGGTTGGTACATGGCTCCCCCCCTAAAAATGATATACTGTACATGTTAAATACGGCGCCCTGATCTAGATAGGCGAACTGTAGGCGGGTCATCTGGCAGGAGATAAGCAGGTTTTAGATGATCAATGGAGACCCAGTCTTCTTTGCCACGAATGTTTAGTAGGAATGCTTTCGGACTGCGTAGGATCACAAGGAAAGGGCCCGTGTAAGGGGGCGTTAGTGGTGGCTTGGTAGTGTCGTTGCGTAGGAAGACGTGCGTTGCAGAGTGCAAGTCCGTTGGTATGTGATGCTTTGCTGGGGGCTTGTAAGTCTGGCGGCATGGAATAAATTTTCCCACGACGTGACGTATGCGCTGGAGATCGTCGGAGGAGGTTGTAGAAGGAAAAAATTCGGCAGGGACGACCAACGGGTCGCCATACACCATTTCAGCTGCTGAGACGTCGAGGGCGTCTTTAGGAGTGGTTCTTAGTTCCAGGAGGACCCACGGAAGCTGAGTAAACCAGTTGCAATCCTTGCAGCGGGACATCAAAGCTGCTTTGAGGGTGCGATGAAAACGTTCAACCATTCCATTGGCCGCGGGGTTGTATGCCTTTGTCTGATGTATTGTGATGCCCAGGAGATTCGCTAATGATGTCCACAATTGAGAGGTGAAAGTGGTTCCCCTGTCAGAAGTAATATGTTCAGCGATACCAAATCTTGCAATCCATCCAGAGAGTAAGGCAGATGTACATGAGGCGGACGTTGCAGTTTCCATGGGAATGGCTTCAGGCCAACGGGTGGAGCGGTCGATGATGGTAAACAGGTAACGATGTCCTTGTGATGTGGGTATTGGGCCTACAACGTCGACGTGAAT
>NC_090729.1:13736066-13738566 GCF_036898095.1 Palaemon carinicauda
TATAAACATTTTAGTGACCAAGTCCACAGATGATGGACGAAAGCTCTAAACGTTTTTTGTAATATCTACAAATATACACAAAGTTTTCAAACACGTCTTACATCATTGTGGAACCTTTTCAAGATATATATTTATATATATATATATATATATATATATATATATATATATATATATATATATATATATATATATATATATATATATATATATATATATATATAGTCATGGTTTGACAAACACAGCAGTTCCTTCTGGTATTTATTATCCAAAACTCACGGTACAAGATACAGTTCAGTACTGAATACTGAGAAATAGTATATACTGGAGAATAATTATGATAGTTAACAGCAAAAGCAGTTAAGAACTATTGCAGCAATAATTACCATAACAGTTATATTAATATTACTTCCGAGAATAACAATCGTTAGACAGTTAAATATACAAACTATCTCACTTCCCTTCTTTATGAATAAATCGGGAATAACAATAAAATACATTTACTAAACAATAAAAGAATAAAATAACATAAAATAAATAATTTCCATTTAACATGTTGTATTTATCAAGACAAACATTATCATTACTATAAGCAATTCTGATCGTCTTCTTACTCATTTTCGCTGTTAGAACATTCATCCCAGAATTCCTCCTCTTCCGATTCATAGGATCTTTTACTGGGATCCACCTGCAAATGACTTGGAGGATGGCGCTCCCGATTAGACCGACGTATTCCTTCTGAATTACTTCCAATCTCAGACTCTATTCTGTTGACTTCTTTATCTGAAAGATCAGCAAATGCCGTTTCCCAAGAATTTTTGCTTACAAGGGCCTTCTCCAGTTCGTCAAAATATTTTACTCTTACTTCATATGTTATAGTCTCTGCTGTGGTTAATTTATACGCCCAGCCACCACAAACTATTTCTACAACTCTATATTTCTTCGAAAGATATGGTGCAAGTTTACATCCTCCATAATGGCGTCTCTCCACTGTCGAGAACTTCAATCAAACCAAATCTCCAACTTTGAAAACTTTGCCGTAAGACTTCCGCTGGTTATTCCTAATCTGTTGTGCCATTGCAGTCTTGTTCCATGCGACCTTAATAGTTTTCTTAATTTTATCTACTTTCTCTCTCACAAATCTTTCTGCAATTGCTGCAATACCCAAAGAGCCCGGTTGATAATCCTCTTCTTTGCAAGTTTCCTTTTTTAGAATCTCCTCTGGACGTATAGCCGGAGTCCCATAGACGAGCTCATATGGAGTAAATGTATTCGTAGTATTTACAGCTGTATTATGAGAGAACTGTACCCTGGGTATCATTCTAGGCCAAAGATCCATATTATTGTGGCACATGCAACGAACATAGTCTAATAATTGATTTTGACGTTCTACCTGGGCCTAACTTCTTGGATGGTAAGGAGAACCAAAATCCTGCTTAATTCCAAACAGGTTACACACTGCCTTGAAGATATCAGCCATAAAATGTGATCCTGTATCCAACGTTATGACATGGGGTACCTCAAACAAGCAAATCCATCTTTCAACTAGAGTGTCCACTGCTGTTTTTGCTGGACAATCCTCAAGAGGTACCAATACAACATAGCGAGTCAAAATGTCTCGCATTTGATGGACATAAAGATATGGATGTGATGACTAAATGGGAAACGGACCCATGAAATCAACATGCACCTGTTTATTCATGTATTCCGAGAGCTCGCGGTTCTGAAAAGGGGCCTTCACTGAATGCTTCGATCTTTTGTTACTCCCACATGCTTCGCATTTACTGACATGTGCATGGACATCTACCTTCATGCGAGGCCACCAGAAATTTTTCCAAGCTCTTTCCCATGTTCGATCACGACCCATGTGACCACTCATTGGACTGTCATGAACTATTTGAAGTACATAGAGTCTCATTTCTTTAGGTATTACAGGTAGCCACTCTTCTTTCTCACCATAGGGATGTTCTTGTGAGCGTCTTCCTTTGTAATTTATATAACACAGAATTCCATTGCTAGTAATATCCAAACAGTTACCATACTTGTCAAGCTCATTCTCCTCTGACACACATCCTGGTGAAATCTTATTTTTTATAAAGTTAACTACTTCCCTGATCCCTTCATCACAATGCTCTTTTTCTAACTTTTCATTGGGATCCACAAATGCTGTGGCCCAATGCTGAGAAGATCCTACTGCTATGCTGTCAAAATGCGATACCAGATTTCCATCAGAATTTCTTCCTCAATTTGAAGTTCTTCACTGCTCGCTCCGCAAGCTGTAATATTACTCGAGCTGAGACGAGATTTCTGAGCACCATTCAAGATATCCTCAGAAACTGAAGAATAATCACTTCCAGTGTCCACCAAAGCATTATACTTAGTTTTTATCATCTCCACAGTAACGTAATTTGCAATATTTTTCAATATCTGAGTTGCTGCTCGGCTGGAGAGCCCATGTCGATATCTTATTTGACCCTTCACCTTTGGCTGCACCAAAGCC
>NC_090729.1:13741066-13743566 GCF_036898095.1 Palaemon carinicauda
TCCTGCAGGAGGTCGTCGATGTTATCCGTGTCCACCTCCAGCCCCATTGCCTTGCCCAAGGACACAATATCCTCGTCAACTGCTTCCTCCTGGTTGGGTTCGAACCCCTCGATATCCCGTTCTGCAACGGCGTCGGGCCACAGTTTCTTCCAGGCGGAATTGAGGGTTCTCCTGGTGACTCCTTGCCAGGCTTTATCAATTAAAGTCAGGCAGTTGTAGATGGAGTAGTGATCCTTCCAAAACTCTCTGAGGGTAAGGTTGGTGCCCTCTGTTACTTCAAAGCAGCGCTGGACCATAGCTTTGGTATAAAGTTTTTTAAAATTTGAGATCACTTGCTGATCCATGGGCTGGAGTATTGGAGTGGTGTTGGAGGGTAGGAACTTCACCTTAATGAACTTGTATTCCTCCGCTATGTCCTCTTCAATGGCTGGAGGATGGGCAGGAGCATTGTCCATTAACAGGAAGGCTTTGAGTGGGAGGTCCTTCTCCAGGAGGTATCTCTTGACTTCGGGACCAAAAACCTCGTTCATCCACTCAACGAAGAAGATCTTGTCACCCAAGCCTTCGTACATTGTTCTTCTTGAAGGCTCGTGGATTCTCCGAGTGATACACCAGGAGAGGTTTAATTTTGCAATCCCCACTGGCGTTGGAACAGAACAGCAGGGTTAGACGGTCTTTCATGGGCTTATGGCCAGGAAGGGCCTTTTCTTCTGCCGTGATATAGGTCCTCCTGGGCATTTTCTTCCAAAAGAGGCCTGTCTTATCGCAATTAAACACCTGTTGGGAAACGTAGTCCTCGGAGTCCACGAGCCTTTTGAACTCTTACACAAAAGACTCTGCTGCCTTCGTATCGGCGCTGGCCCCCTCGCCATGCCGAACAACACTATGGATACCCGTTCTCTTCTTGAATTTTTCAAACCAACCACGGCTTGCCTTAAAACTTTGTTTTTCTGCTGATGTGCCTGGCTCACTTCTCACCAAGTCCTCGTAAATGGTTCTTGCCTTCTCGCAAATCATGTTCTCATTTACTGAATCTCCTGCGAGCTGCTTCTCATTTAACCACACCATTAATAAATTTTCTACGTCATCAAGAATAGGTGGCCGTTGTTTTGACAACGACGATACACCTTTAGCTACTTTAGCGGCCTTTATTTCTTCTTTTTTCTTTAATATTGTGCATATCGTCGACTGCGAGCGATTGAAAAAACTAGCAATGTCTTTCACACGCATGCCTTGGTCATGCTTCTCGATGATCTCCTTCTTCATCTCGATCGTTATCATCAGCTTCTTCTTACTGCTTTCCTTCTTCGACATCTTAGGAGCCATTGTCTATCACAATAATACACACTACAGTACTGTAATCACAAATGAGTGCAAATAAAACAAATCACAAACCACATGTAAAAATCACAAAGAAATCGTCCACAAATTCACTAAGTATGTATGCTATTGAGACGGCGGATACTGAGATAATGAACGAGTGAAGGGGGTAATAAAGGGGTTTAGGGGGTGGTAGGTATGCGCGGGAGGAGTCACGTGACTCCATTGTGAGATGCTGTCGTTAAGTTATTTCCATGAAAAATGCGATCGGGAAGCGCGGCGTTAACACTTTTCCACAAAAAACGGTGCGTGGGAGGGAAATTTAAATTCATTAACCGATACGATATTCGTTAACCAAGACGAATTTTTCAGAGAAAGTCACTTCGTAAACCGAAAAATTTGTAAGCGGAGTCGTTCGTAAACCTAGGTTCTACTGTATATATATATATATATATATATATATATATATATATATATATATATATATATATATATATATATATATATATATATATATATATATATATATATATATATATATATCAACACAACATCGTGTTCAAATAGAAATAAATATTTACCTCATACTTGGGATCGAACGCTAGCCCCTTCTAATGAAAGGCCAGGTCGAAACCAACCATGCCACAAGAGGCCATAAAACATATCGAAACCTGACGCTACCCAGCTGTCCGAGGATTTACCTGGTGAGACATCAGTCTCTTACCAGCGAGTTTTACCCGATATCCCGGCCCACCACGTGACACAATTGGTAGTAATTCATTCAAATTACCCCTAATGAGTCAATATGGATAAATATCAACACAGCATCGTGTTCAAATAGAAATAAATTTCTACCTCATACTTGGGATCGAACGCTAGCCCCTTCTAATGAAAGGCCAGGTCGAAACCAACCATGCCGAAGAGAGGCCATGAAAGAAATCGGAACCTGACGCTACCGAGCTGTCCGAGGATTTACCTGGCGAGACATCAGTCTCTTACCAGCGAGTTTTACCCGATATCCCGGCCCACCACGTGACACATTTGGTAGTAATTCATTCAAATTACCCCTAATTAGTCAATATGGATAAATATCAACACAACATCGTGTTCAAATAGAAATAAATTTCTACCTCATACTTGGGATCGAACGCTAGCCCCTTCTAATGAAAGGCCAGGTCGA
>NC_090729.1:13753566-13756066 GCF_036898095.1 Palaemon carinicauda
GCTTGCCTCCTCTCCAGCGCAAAGGATTCAGTTTCCCCAAAAAAATTCCTTTAGAAATTCCAAATAATTATAGTTTTTTTTTTTTTCAAACGAATAATTAAATGTTGCTTCTAGATTTCAAACAGGCATTAATAATAACCTTCAGATCATACTATGTCATGAAGAGAAAATAATTAGGCTATTTATATTTTCTATATACAATATTTACGTTTTCATGTGTTTCTCTAACTCTGCGGATCTTCAGATTTGATGAATTAATTGAACTATCTACTTGTGAAATTATAAACTTTAGCACATATAAGTAGCTTAAGTTTCTTTTTTTCCTCTTCCATTCTCATCATTTATCTGGAAATATTTATTTCGAAAGAGGGGTATTATTTCTAAATCTTGGCGTAAACATAGTTTGTAGTTTCCAAAGGCCATTGGAGATGTGTTTGAACTCGGACAAAAATGAGAGCATTAACCCAGATTGTTTGGTGAAACTACATTCCAGGGGGGGGGGGAGGAGGGATAACCGTAAATACTTATGTAAGCATTTGCTGTTACCAATCGTCTTTATTTATAATTGACCTTTTATGATTTACTTTTAATCGTTCAGTCACATATCACAGTTTCCTTCATTGTTTATTTCTTTCTTTGGTTTATTTATTGATTTACCGACTTCCTAAACCCACAAGATATGCCAGTAGGCCTATTTTAGAAAGTTGCATGACTTTTTATGTAAAGACGTTTCATATAAAATGAGCGATAGTTCCCTTCTGAGTCCCTTTTCTCTCGTTATACATGTTCATTGCAGATAGGATAGTGGAAATAATACAATATAATCTAAATTGAAGAATATGACATCATATGATTTTTAGTCAAAATTTGCGTTTAGATAGATTTTTCAGAAAGAAGAAACATTATGAAATTGATTAAAAAATTGAGGAATACTATACAGTTAATTGGAAAATAAGTAACATAAAAAACAATTACTTGGAAAATAAGTAACATTAAAAATAAAAGTGAGAATGAGCTAGAAAAAATTATTAGAGTAATAGTTTTTATATCCATTGATAACACCACATGAGTCCTGGTATGACAATGAAACAATCGTACTACCCAAGGGATATTAGTTCATCAAACGTTCAGCCAGACTCCACAAGGCACTAGAAGAGTTGGAAGACCCAGACCTACATGCTGAGGACTATAAAGCGTGAAGGAGGAGATGATGAAGGAAAAATTATTAAATCAAAAGCTCTGGATAGAGATGACTGGCAAAATCTAACCGAGGCCCTCCTTGTCAGTGGGCGTAGGAGATGATGATGATGATGATTGTAAACACGTAAGCCTTCTTTCTTAGTTGCTACCATCCAGATAATATTTCCATGGTAAAATTACCAACTAATTTGAACAGTGTTTATTTAGCGGCTGTGCAAATAACCTCCCCTTTCTACATGTTTTCATTACCTATCTCCGATGTTGGATGTTGCTGTTCACAACACTCACCGTAATTGATATCAGCCTAAGGATTCATGGTTGAGATAGGGAAGAATTAAGTATTTTCTTCTCTCCCTCTGTAATGTAACAGTTATTTAGGTACAAACGGTCAATACTGATTTTAATATTGTTTTGCATTAAGTTTTCCTAACAAAGAAAATATTTTCCATAATATTTTTTTTATATTTCTATAATATTTGTCATTTTATAAATATTGAAATCAATCAATTGAAACGCCAGGGTTCCTAATCCAACCAAATATTCAAGCAAATTACTTTTGTCAGTAAAGCGATAATACATGTGACTTGGTGCTCGAAAGATATTTTCCCGAAAGGCTACTAAGAAAAGATTAAACCTATGGAGGTGGAGCCAAATTTACAAAATTAGCCAGATTATTCGGAAGCAATCAAGAGTAAATCCCAGGGAAGTATTAGCAGTGAATAATAGAAACAATTTTGACTTTGAATTATAACGCCTTGCCTCTTTTCCTCCTCTTGACACTGTCTGACTTTTACAGGATTAGTCAGTTGAAAAAATTAGTTTCAATAAAATAATACCCTAATCCTTGTGATCATTTCAATGGATTAGATAGTAAAACATCAATCTTGGAAAACAGAGTGTATTTTTTGGATGTCTGCATGATGACTTGAATTTAGTAAACAGTATTTTTCTTATCCGATTTTAAAAGTGGTTTTGTATTTAAATGCGATTTTTGTTTCTTTACTAATTGCACTCAGTATTTATTTTTATTCTAAATAGAATAATTGGATGGATTGCTATTCTTTCAGCCATCTTCATTGAACGCACAATGCTACACCATCTTCCTTTTCAAAGAAATGGATTTCTCATGGTTTAAATCAAATGAAATTCTTAGAACTAAAAGACAAAATTAGTCGAGAAAAATAGAGAAAAAGATTACGGGGGGAATCATATCTTCGACACAAGTCTACAACGAATTGTATGAGGAATTCCGTTGAGAAATAGAAAATCAAAGATGTTATGTGTTAAAGAGAATAAAGAT
>NC_090729.1:13779813-13782313 GCF_036898095.1 Palaemon carinicauda
AATATTGGGAGGTTTCAACCTAAAATCTCTGTATGGACTTTGATTCAATTTGACTGCATGTCTGTGAAATCGTCTGCAGTTGATGCATTCTTTCAAAATATTCTTTACAGTCGAAAAGAAACTTGAAACCCAAAAAGTTTTCCGAAATTCGGTCAACAATGAGTAGATGCCAGCATGGTTTGTCATTTTATGCATTTCCAAGATTAATTTCTTGGTCAGGACGCTATCCTTTGACAAAAGGATAGGCAAGAACATAAATTTATCTCTGTACTTCCAGCGTGCAGTCATACTTCTAACATGCAATATACCATTGTGATCTGGATAAATATTAAGTTGGCTGATTATATTAGGGATCTCTTTAACTGCATTAGAAGACAATGCAAAATATTTAAAAACTTCCGGAAAGTGAATCTGTTGGTCTCTGTAGATTACAAAATTATAAGCTTCTGATAAAGTTTCTTCATCAGTAAGACAATTAAAATGTGAATATTTACTTGGGTCCCTCATCTTTACTGCAATTTTCAGGTTATTAATAAACCTTATCACATACCTATGGACTGAAACTATACTCTTGAAGCCAGAAAATGAATCCATAGAAACCAAATGGTTTATATCCTCTCGAACCACAGACTCTGTAGCAACATGAAAGTTACTACTTTCAAGAGAAGAGCTTATACCTTCTTCTCTGAGCAATGTATTAGGAATGGTGACTTCCATCATATCACTTGCGAAAACATCAATATCTGCATCAGCAACAGTACCACTGAAAAAATTAGAATTCATTAATTGCTTATAGGAGAGAGGTCGGGTGATAGCATCAGCTGGGTTTTTAGAGCCTACACATAATTTAAACTTGATAGGAAATTCTTCCCACATTTCGCAGATACTATCTAATCTATTTTTCACAAAGATGCTCAAATTACGTAATTTATCAAACTTTGTAACATGTGCTGATAACCAATGTAAGCAAACTAGACTATCTGTGTATAGATCCATCCCTACTATGTTAATAGGCTCAACACAATTAGAACCACTTAATTCTCTTCTAATATCATGTAATACTTCAGTCCCTAAAGAAACTGCCTGAAATTCAAGAGAAGGTATGGATTTAGATTCTAATTGTTTGTTAACAAATCTGTTCTTAGCCATGATAAAGTTTGTTTTTTTAGTTCTCAAATTATATAAGAACACAACACAGCCGTAAATGCTTCTAGAACTGTCTGTATATGCAATCAAATTATACATATCATCTCTCCTACCAACAAATCTATTAACTGAAATCGTTGGAGAAGAATTTAGCTGCTTAGCAATATTATTCCATTCTCTTAGCAGATCCTCAGATAGCCTATTGTCCCAACCAATTTCTTTATTGCACTGCAAAGAATGCATGAATATTCTAGCTCTATTTAGTAAAGGTCCACAAAAATTAAAGATATCAAAATTTGATGCAATTGAACTCAAAATCTGCCTTTTAGATGAAGCATTCTTATCCAAAACTAATTTCTGGGTGGACAAAGAATCAGTCTCTGTATTCCAAAGCAATCCAAAAAGGTTGGTCATAGGGGTCGTCTTCTCACTAGTTTCTCCATCAATGGAACTCTGCAAAGATTTACAATTTGTCATAAACTGTTGTACTTCAAATCCATAAGGCTCAAAAATCTGCTTCAAATTATCGAAGGCCCATTTCAATTTGACAGAGTCATTGAATGAAATCTCGCAATTATCCATATAACATAAATCATAAATATTTCTCTTCAAATTCCTAATTTATAGCGAATCATTCTTTATATCAATCATGAGAATATAATATAAAGCTAAAAGCAGTAAAGCAGGACTAGGTCTAAGACCAAAAGGAAGCCGAACATGTTTGTACACTATCAATGAAATCATTCTTGGCAACATTTCGGTACCAATAAAACAAAAGCTTTTGCTGATCAGATTCAGGCAACACAATTTGCAAGAACGCCTTTTTCAAGTCAAAGCACAGGACATAGCTATCGAATCTCAATTGCAGTATAGAAGTAGATACTTTCTTATTAAGGCAAGGGCCCGCTAACATTGCCTGATTGTGGCTGACTGTTAATGGCTTTGAGGGATCATTTTCACAAATATTAGAAAGAAAAACATTTCTACATTTGCTACTCTCCTTTTCGAACCTGAATACAGGCATGTGTGGCAAAAAGGAAAAACTAGGGTGCTCCTCCAGGAATTGAGATAAATTATCTACCCTCTCTATTATACCTAGACGCTCTTGTTCTCTGAAAACATCGTCTATCATTCCAAGACACTTACCATCTTTGTGATATCTCTTAAAATTAGACTTTATAACCAACTTTGAAAGAGTTTGATTTTTACCAAGAAGATGAGACACTTTCTTGTTCCATAAGATAGGAAGCACTAGTCTCCCATCATCACTGCGTGTAACAGAATTCAAAACATAATTTATCAAATACATATCATTTTCGACACAAGATTCATTATACAAAGTTTTATCAGAATT
>NC_090729.1:13787313-13792313 GCF_036898095.1 Palaemon carinicauda
TAGAAGGAAAAAAGAAGGCATTTGAAGAATAGCTGCAGAGTAATAGTGTATCGAAGTATGAAAGATATAGAGAGAAAACGTGGAAGTAAAGTGCAAGGTAGCTGAGGCCAAGAATGCGGCTGACCTAAGGTGGGGTCAGGGATTGAGTCATTCATATGAAGAGAATAAGAAGTTTTGGAAAAAAGTGAAGAAAGTAAGGAAGACTGGTTCGAAAATTGAAGAGCAGTGAAAGATGGAAATGGAAGGTTGTTAAAAGGAAAGGAGGCAAGGAAAAGGTGGGCAGAATATTTGGAACGTTTACTGAATATTGAGGATAATAGGGAGGCAGATATAATTGTTGTTGCAGGTGTTGAGGTGCCAGTGATGGAAGATGAGAATGAGAGAGAGATTACAAGAGAGGAAGTGAGGAGTGCACTAGATGAAACGAGAGTAGGAGACGCACATGGTATGGATGGTTTGAGAATTGAGATATTAAAGGAAGAGGGTGTGACTGTGCTAGAATGGTAGGTGAGATTATTCAGCATGTATTTTATGTTGTCAATGGTACCAGTAGATTGGGTTTCTGCTTTTATTGTAGCACTATATAAGGGTAAGGCAGATGTGCACGAGTGTTGTAATTCAAGGGGTATTAGTTTATTGAGTGTGGTTGGATAAGTGTATGGTAGAGTTCTGATTAATTGAATTAAGGATAAAACAGAGAATGCATTCTTAGAGGTACAGGGTGGTTTTAGAAGAGGTAGCGGATGTATGAATTAGATTTTTCCATTTAGGAAAATATGCGAGAAATATTTAGCAAATGTTATGGACGTGTATGTTGCGTTTATGGATCCGGAGAAAGCATATGTCAGAGTTGATTGGGAAGCAATGTGGAATGTGATGAGGTTATATGGAATTGGTGGAAGGGTGTTGCAAGCAGTGAAAAGTTTCTACAAAGGTAGTAAAGCATATGTTAGGATATTAAATGAAGTGAGCGATTGGTTTCCAGTAAAGGTGGGGCTGAGACAGGGATGTGTGATGTCGCCATGGCTTTTTAATTTGTATGTTGATGGAATGGTGTGAGAGGGGAATGCTCGAGTGCTTGGACGAGGATTGAAACTGATAGCCGAGAATGATCATGCATGGGAGGTAAATCAGTTGCTTTTTGCAGATGATACTGTACTGGTTACAGACGTGGAAGAGAAGCTTGGCCGATTAGTGACAAAATTTGGAAGAGTAAGTGAGAGAAGGAAGTTGTGAGTTAATGTGGGTAAGAGTAAGGTTATGAGATGTACCAGACGGGAAGGTGGTGCGAGGTTGAATGCCATGTTGAATGGAGAGTTACTTGAGGAAGTAGATCAGTTTAAGTACTTGGGGTTTGTTTTTGCAGCAAATGGTAGAGTAGAAGCAGATGTACGTAAGAGACTGAATGAAGAGCACAAAGTATTAGGGACAGTGAAGGGAGTGGTAAAGAATAGAAGGTTGGGCATGAACGTAAAGAGAGTTCTGTAAGAGAATGTGATTGTACCAACTGTGATGTATGGATCTGAGTTGTGGGGAATGAAAGTGCAGGAGAGACAGAAATTGAATGTGTCTGAGATGAAGTGTCTGAAGAGTATGGCTGGTGTATCTCGAGTAGATAGAGTTAGAAACAAGGTAGTGAGGTGAGAACGGGTGTAAGAGATAATTTACCAGCTAGAGTGGATATGAATGTGTTGATGTGGTTGGGCAATGTTGGGAGAATGAAAAATGGCTGTCTGCTGAAAAAGGTGATAAATACAAGAGTTGATGGAAGAAGCACAAGAGGAAGGCCAATGTTTTGGTGGATGGATGGAGTGAAGAAAGCTCTGGGTGATAAGAGGATAAATGTGAGAGAGGCAAGAGAGCGAGCTAGAAATAGGAATGAATGGCGAGCGATTGTGACGTAGTTCTGGTAGGCCATGCTGCTTCCTCCGGTCGGCTTGGATGACCACGGAGGTAGCAGCAGTAGGGGATTAGGTGTTATGAAGCTTCATTTGTGGTGGATAACGGGAGAGGGTTGGCTCTAGCAACAAAGCAGTACAAGCCGAACTCGGTTGAGTCCCTAGTCAGGCTGTGAGGAGCATGGAGAGGAAAGGTTCCCTTTCTTTCATTTGTTTGATTCCAGCTACCCCCCAAAATTAGGGGAAGTGTCTTGGTATAAAGATAGATAGATTATCATCATCATTATTATTATTATTATTATTATTATTATTATTATTATTATTATTATTATTATTATTACTTGCTAACCTATAACCCTAGTTCGAAAAGTGGGAGGAAAAGAACAAAGTTCCATGAGGGAAAAATAACCCAGTGAGGGAAGAAAACAAGGAAATATATACGCTATAAGAAGAGTAATAAACAATTAAAATAAAAAAAATTAAGAACAGTAACAACTTTAAAATAGATCTTTCCAATACAAACTATAAAAACTTCAATAAGATAAGAGGATGAGAAATAAGATAGAATACTGTGAACGGGTATACCATCAAGCAAGAGATATATACCCCAAGACAGTAAAAGACCACGATACAGAGGCTATCACAATAAACAAGACTATAGAACAATGGTTTATTTTGGAGTGTCGCTCTTCTACATGACCTGCTTACCATCGCTAAATAGTCTCTTTCACCCTTACCTTGAAGAAAGTAGTCACTGAACAATTACATTACAGTAGTTATCCCTTGAGTGAAGAAGAATTGTTTGACAATTTCAGTGTTGACAGGTGTATAAGAACAGAAGAGAATGTGGAAAAAATATGGCACACTATTTGGTGTTTGTGTAGGCAAAGAAAATATGGGAGGCAACTAAAGAGTTGGGTCTAATGGAGTACTTGGTTGGCCAGTCAAAGGACACAATAACTTTCAATTAGTAGTATCTCAACCTGTGGCTGCAGCTTTTGCCAGTCAACCTTCCTACTATATATATATATATATATATATATATATATATATATATATATATATATATATATATATATATGTATATATATATATATGTATATATATATATATATATATATATATATATATATATATATATATATATATATATATATATATATATATATATATATATATATATATATATGTATTACTAGCTCAGTTACAACGCTACTTATGTTCGAATTACCTGCGTTATGACATGAATGACTATATCAGGATTAATAGAGTACTCCAGGAAAAATATTAAAGGTCTGGTCATCTACGGGGATTAGGTCCCGAAGCCTGCGGGGTGGGGATGAGGTGTGCTGGTGGCTTAATTCCTCACTCACCTTTTTGAAGCAGGGTAATTTCATTTTTGTCAATTATGTAGATCATTTAACTTCTTATCTTATATCCACAATTTTTTTTTGAATGTCTAAAGTATATGCAGTATTTAGTTGTAAAAGCACCTATATGATGGCTATTTTATGGTGCCCTACATCTAGCATTTTGGTGGGCCTTTCCTCTAGCATTGAGGGCCCTTTTACCTCTTTTTGAAGGGCCTTACTTCTCATTAGGGCCTCTTTGTCCTCTAATTATATTCACCGTACTTCTAGCATTTGAATACTTGTTCATTTATATTTAGTTGCTTTACATCTACCACAAACGCTCTTTGACATCTTCTTTTGATGTGCCATAACTATTAGCATTAGCCCACTTTCTTAAGAGCTTCACCTCTAGTATTAGATTCCCTATGGCTTATATTTTGAGGACCTCTCCCACTATCAATAGAGGCTCTTTGATTTCTATTTTCAGGGGCCATCCTTCTAGCAATAGAGTTTTTTTTTACTATTTTCAGATGCCATACGTCTAGCAATAGAGGTTCTTTGACATCTACTTTTAGGCGTCATACCTCTAGCATTAGAGGTCTTTTGACCTCTATTTAAAGCGTCTTGTATCTAGAATTAGAAGGTCTTTGGCCTTTAGGTGTAGGTCTCTTACTTCTAGCATTAGAGGGTCTTTGACCTCAATCTATAGAAGCTATACTTTTAGCATTATGGGCTCTTTGAGATCATTTCAAAATGCTCTACCTCTAGCATTAGATTTAATTTCTATATGTAGGTGCCATACTTCAACCTCTATTTTTAAATGTTTTACCTCTATCATTAAATTTTCTTTTACCTCAATTTCGAGCTGCCATACTTCTAGCATTAGGGGCTCTTTGACCTCTATTTTCAAATGTTTTACCTCTATCATTAAATTTTCTTTTACCTCAATTTCGAGGTGCCATACTTACAGCATTAGCTCTTTGACTTTTTTTTTAAGTGTTTTACCTTTAGCAAAGGATTTTCTTCGACCTCAATTTGAGATGCCATGCTTTTTGCATAAAGGGCTCCTGGACCTCTATTTTGGAGTGGTTTGTCTCTAGCATTAGATTCCACTTGACCTCTATTTTGAAGTGCTTTATCTCTAGCATTAGATTTTCTTTGACCTCCATTTTGAGGTACCATATAATTAGCATTAGGGGATCATTGACCTCTAATTCGAAGTATCTTAGCTATAACAACGGATTTTCTTTGACCTCTATTTTGAGGTACCATATATTTAGTATTAGGAGCTCTTTGCCCTCTATTTTGAAGTGTTATACCTCTAGTAGTTGATTTTCTTTCACTTCCATTTTTGCCATACCATACTTTTAGCGTGAGGGCTCCATTACCTTTACTTTTTAGTGTTTTTTCCCCTAGCATTAAATTTTGTTTGACCTCTATTATGAAGTGTTTTGCGCCAAGCATTTGATTTTCTTTTACCCATATTTTAAGATGCCTGACTTTTAGCATTAGAGGCTTTTTGACCTCTATTTTGACAAGTTTTTCCTCTAGCGTTGGAGTATCTTTGACTTCAATTTCGACATATACTTTTAGCATCAGGGGCTCCTTGACCCCTATTTTTAAGTGTTTTTCCTTTAGCATTTTATTTTCCTTACCTGATTTGAAGTGCTTCACCTTTAGCATTAAATTTTCTTTGACATTCAATTAGCATTAGGGGTTCCTTGGCCGTTCTTTTTTTTTTTAAGTGTTT
>NC_090729.1:13806710-13816710 GCF_036898095.1 Palaemon carinicauda
GAATTGCTGCTCTACCAAGAAGGCTTTCATTTTTATGCCATCGTGTTTCAGCATGGCTGACACTTAAAGAATATGATCTTAACTTTTTTCGAAATATGTGTAGTTATGTCGACCAAATTGATATGAATTGCATGCATTTGACATACCATTAATGGATGTATATTTCATTGGTAAATTATTAGATAGTTGTATTTGTATATCTGTTTCACTGTATTTAATTAGCTTTTTGATAGCTTCGTGCTGCCTCATCCTGTCTCGTGGTATATTTCTATTTTTTAGTGAGATTTCAGGAAATATATCGTGCGCATGTTAGTTTTTTAGCGTTATTGTAAGTCTGTTTTGTTAAAAGGATTTTTTTTATTGCCTTTTAAATAGTATGTATTGATCTACAAAATAGTTTATCGATCAGCCGATATGAACGGGGAGGGAATTCTATTCATCCTGTTGTAGCTTATTGACTAAAGATAAACTTGGCTTCATAAGTACAATATCACAATAAGAAAGTTTTTCAAGGAGGTAAATTTTCTTAATATATCTAAAGAAATTGAAGGAATGATATAGTGGATGAAGTTTTTTTTAGAGTTAGGTGAAGAAGTAAACCTACATGAATCATTATTGTCCTTACTGCTTCTCCCATTTAACTAACATCAAATAACATAATATCATATCGATGCGGTGATGTTACGAAGAAATGTGGTTATTATGAAACAAATATGATCATATCAGTTATGAAAAATTGAATTGAGAGTTACGGACATCGTCTGTCATGAGGGCACAATTTTCTTCTTATTTTTCACCTAGGGTAAACTTGGCTGTGGCGAAATTTCACCGGTTTACTAAATTGCCCGATGTACTGGGCGGATCACGAGGCCTTGAAGAGGCTCGCCTCTCAAAAACATTCAAGAAATAAGTAGAATACGGCTATATTTTAAAAAAATTATTATAAAAATAATCATCTAATACGAGAGAAATACAAAAAATAAACCTTTACTCGACATACAAAGAGACACTTGACTCAATGAACACGTGTGTTACTGAAAAAAAAACTAAGTCCGCACCGGACTCAAAATTAAGCAAAATTAACTTAACATTTAGTGAGTTACCTCGATAAACGCCTTACCGAGACCTTTTTACGTAGTTTACAAAACAGCTCTGATCCCCAGGCACAAGGATCGATGAAATATTTACAGATACAAATTTTACACAACTCTAGCAAAAACTATATGGAAACCGACCTGGGTACACTAGGGGGGGAGAGAGAGAACAAT
Organism: Palaemon carinicauda; assembly: GCF_036898095.1. Classification (NCBI taxonomy): domain Eukaryota; kingdom Metazoa; phylum Arthropoda; class Malacostraca; order Decapoda; family Palaemonidae; genus Palaemon; species Palaemon carinicauda. The sequence goes on from NC_090729.1 coordinate 13,807,979, forward strand.
TAAGGACTTACTCTAGTTGGGGACGTCGGATCAAAGAGGCAGAGCTGGCCTCTGCAACCCCCCGACGTCACTTTTTTCCCGCATTTTTTCCTGAACCTAAATTTCTAGATTGGATTTTTTTATCATGTTACAACAAAATGACATTATATTTCTTAATCTCAAATTACAAGTGGTCGATTTCTTTAGTCTCAACGCCTCCCCTACCAGGCGGTTGCTCTTTTGGTTCTAAAACATTCTGGTCTTGAACCACATTCATTCGCCCGCGAGTTTTCTCCTCCTCCCTCCAATTTGACGCAACGTAGGTGGAGTCAAACGGCGGGAATTTCGATTGATCAGTTCGAAATTTCCGACATTGGCTGTGGTTCAATTTGCTGAAGTATTGAAGAACTATACTTGATAATTCCACTGAAGGGAGAGATATATAAAGACAGAAGAAAAATGTTCTAATTTATAAATTGGTCGTTTCATCTAGAGCTGAAAGGAACTGAGGAAGGTCAAATAATATATTTTTCTGGTAATGGAATCCATTTTGGAACAAGAAAGTAAAGGTGTAAAAGTCAAAATGACAACAGAGGTGAACTGAGGATAGTTAAAATCTTTAAAGGAATTCTCCACCCAAATGATTATTCTGCTTCTGAATCTATCAGGTTGCCTGAGTGCGATAGACAGACAGACAAAGGGGCTTGCAAAAATAATCAATCTAGCGCAAAGAAGAGAGAGTGCTTGGCCCCTTCAGGAAATAGAACAACAGAAATTTAATAATGAATAATAAAATGGAGATTCAATATTCATATTTCTTTCACTACTAAAACAACATTATGCAAAACTAAAAGTATAGTTGAATCATCACTATTTTACCATACAAAATATTTTATTTCGCAAAACATTACTTTATTGCCATCAAAGAACATAGTCTATGAGATGACTATTTACATTGAAATGCCTCTAGGCAAGGAAGTTCGCAATGCAACCTAAAGTGGATGGTGCTCTTCGCTTGCCTCATCTCCAGCGCAAAGGATTCAGTTTCCCCAAAAAAATTCCGTTAGAAATTCCAAATAATTATATATATATATATATATATATATATATATATATATATATATATATATATATATATATATATATATATATATATATATATATATATATATATATATATATATTTTTTTTTTTTTTTTTTCAAACGATTAATTGAATGTTGCCTCTAGATTTCAAACAGGCATTTATAATAACCTTCAGATCATACTATGTCATGAAGAGAAAATAATTAGGCTATTTATATTTTCTATACTTACGTTTTCGTGTGTTTCTCTAACTCTACGGATCTTCAGATTTGATGAATTATTTGAACTATCTACTTGTGAAATTACAAACTTTAGCACATATAAGTAGATTAGGGTTCTTTTTTTCCTCTTCCATTCCCATCATTTATCTTGAAATATTTATTTCGAAAGAGGAGTATTATTTCTAACTCTTGGCGTAAACATAGTTTGTAGTTTCCAAAGGCCATTGGAGATGTGTTTGAACTCGGACAGAAATGAGAGCATCAACCCAGATTGTTTGGTGAAACTACATTCAAGGGGGGGGGGGGGGAGGGATAACGGTAAACACTTATGTAAGCATTTGCTCTTACCAATCGTCTTTATTTATATTTGACCTTTTATGATTTACTTTTATTCGTGCAGTCACATATCACAGTTTCCTTCATTGTTTATTTCTTTCTTTGGTTTATTTATTGATTTACTGACTTCCTAAACCCACAAGATATGCCAGTAGGCCTATTTTAGAAAGTTGCGTGACTTTTTATGTAAAGACGTTTCATATAAAATGAGCAATAGTTCCCTTCTGAGTCCCTTTTCTCTCGTTATAAATGTTCATCGCAGATAGGATAGTGGAAATAATCCAATATAATGCAAATTGAAGAATATGAGATCATATGATTTTTAGTCAACATTTGTGTTTAGATAGATTTTTCAGAAAGAAGAAACATTATGAAATTGATTAAAATATTGAGGAATACTATACAGTTACTTGGATAATAAGTAACATAAAAAACAATTAATTGGAAAATAAGTAACATAAAAAATAAAAGTGAGAATGAACTAGAAAAAAAATATTAGTTTTTATATCCATTGATAACACCACATGAGTCCTGGTATGACAATGAAACAATCGTACTCCCCAAGGGAGATTAGTTCATCAAACGTTCAGCCAGATTCCACAAGGCACTAGAAGAGTTGGAAGGCCCAGATCTACATGATGAGGACTATACAGCGTGAAGGAGAGATGATGAAGGAAGAATTATTAAATTAAAAGCTCTGGATAGACATGACTGGCAAAATCTAACCGAGGCCCACCTTGTCAGTGGGCGTAGGAGATGATGATGATGATGGTTGTAAACACGTAAGCCTTCTTTCTTAGTTGCTACCATCTACATAAAATTTCCATGGTAAAATTACCAACCAATTTGAACAGTGTTTATTTAGCGGCTGTGCAAATAACCTCCCCTTTCTTCATGTTTTCATTACCTATCTCCGATGTTGGATGTTGCTGTTCACAACACTCGCCGTAATTGATATCAGCCTAAGGATTCATGGTTGGGATAGGGAAGAATTAAGCATTTTCTTCTCTTTCTCTGTTATGTAACAGTTATTTAGGTACAAACGGTCAATACTGATTTTAGTATTGTTTTGCATTAAGTTTTCCTAATAAAGAAAATATTTTCCTTAATATTTTTTTCATGATTCTATAATATTGGTCATTTTTTAAATATTGAAATCAATCAATTGAAACGCCAGGGTTCCCAATCCAACCAAATATTCAAGCAAATTACTTTTGTCAGTAAAGCGATAATAAATGTGACTTGGTGCTAGAAAGATATTTTCCCGAAAGGCTACTAAGAAAAGATTAAACCTATGAAGGTGGAGCCAAATTCCTAAAATTATCCAGGTTATTCGAAAGCAATCAAGAGTAAATCCCAGGGAAGTATTAGCAGTGAATAATGGAAACAATTTTGACTTTGAATTATAACGCCTTGCCTCTTTTCCTCCTCTTGGCACCGTCTGACTTTTACAGGATTAGTAAGTTGAAAAAATTACAATTAATGAAATAATTCCCTAATCCTTGGGATCATTTTAATGGATTAGATAGTAAAACATTAATCTGGGAAAACAGAGTGCATTTTTTGGATGTCTGCATGATGACTTGAATTTAGTAAACAGTATTTTTCTTATCTGATTTTAAAAGGGGTTTTTGATTTAAATGCGATTTTTGTTTGTTTACTAATTGCATTCAGTATTTATTTTTATTTTAAATAGAATAATTGGATGGGTTGCTATTCTTCCAGCCATCTTCATTGAACGCACAATGCTACACCATCTTCCTTTTTAAAGAAATGGATTTCTCATGGTTTAAATCAAATGAAATTCCTAGAACTAAGAGACAAAAGTAGTCGAGAAAAATAGAGAAAAAAATTACGGGGGGGAATAATATCTTCGACAAAAGTCTGCAACGAATTGTATGAGGAATTCCGTTGAGAAAGAGAAAAATCAAAGATGTTATGTGTTGAAGAGAATAAAGATACTGTATAGATAGTAGGTTGGCCAGGGCACCAGCCACCAGATGAGATACTACCACTACAGAGTGAAGACGGCTTTTGACTGGCCAGATAGTACTACATTGAATCCTCCTTTCTGGTTACGGTTCATTTCCCCATTTGCCTATATTCTCACACACCGAATAATCTGGTGTATTCTTTAAATATTCTCCCCTGTCATCATACACCTGACGAAACTGAGGTAACCAAACAATTCTTCAGTAGCACCTTTCTTCTTTTTAAGGATAGAAGAGATACCTTAGCCATGCTAGAAGCTCTTCTAGGAGAAGGGCACTCAAAAATCAAACCATTGTTCTCTAATCTTGGGTAGGGCCATAGCCTCAGTGCCCAGGTCTTCCACTTTCTTGGGTTAGAAGTCTCTTGCTTGAGGTACACTCGTGGACAGTGTTCAGTCTTATATCTTATTTCTCTTACTTTTATTTTGTTAAAGTTTTTAGTTTTCAAGTGATATTTATTTCAATATTGTTGCTCTTCTTAGAATATTTTATTTGTCCTTATTCCCTCTCCTCACTAAGCTATTTTCCCTGTTGGAGCCCCTGCTTTTCAAACTAAGGTTGTAGCTTAGCAAGAAAATAATAATAATACTAATAATAATGATAATAATAATAATAATAATAGTAATAATAATAATCGCTTCATCTTGTTCAAATTAACACAGGATATTCTTATATATCTGTTTAACTTTATATCCTCTACCAGTATATATATATATATATATATATATATATATATATATATATATATATATATATATATATATATATATATATATATATATGTGTGTGTGTGTGTGTGTACACACACACACACACACACACACATATATATATATATATATATATATATATATATATATATATATATATATATATATATATATATATATATCCATATATATATATATATATATATATATATATATATATATATATATATATATATATATACGGCAATTTTTGCACATGTGTAAGTGTTTTTCTTATATATTACCATAAGCCATATATATCTCTTAATATCGGGATTTTCTCTAACATGGGATCTGAGATCTAAGGGGAATCAACTTCTATTATAATAGCTTCTGGTCGGCAAGGAAATAGAACCCGGAGTCAAGAACCTGAGGTTCCAGTGGCAAACCATCTTTTTGGCTAGATGGTATGTCACTGGAACCTCAGTTTCTTGGAGCCGGGTTTTATTCTTTGGCCGAGCAGGAGCTATTATCATAAAAAGTTTATTCCTCCTTAGGACTCTAATCCAGAGGTATACAGAATTCATACTTTAAGAGGAGCATATATATATATATATATATATATATATATATATATATATATATATATATATGTGTGTGTGTGTGTGTGTGTGTGTGTGTGTGTATGCATGTATGTATGTATATACTATATATATATATATATATATATATATATATATATATATATATATATATATATATATATATATATATATATATATATATATATATATAGTGTGTGTGTGTGTGTGTGTGTGTGTGTGTGCATGTATGTATGTATATACTATATATAAATATATATATATATATATATATATATATATATATATATATATATATATATATATATATATATATATATATACATATATATATATACTTATTTATATATGTAAATAAATGAATGTATATATATATATATATATATATATATATATATATATATATATATATATATATATATATATATATATATATATATATGTGTGTGTGTGTGTGTGTATTTTTTTGCGAATAATTTTTAACAGTTTATCATGTTTCTGAGAAAAGTTTAAAAAGAATCTAAGGAAATCCAGTTATTCATTTTATTCCGTCCAATTCGCATCAGCCTTATTCCCGGTGTAGTGCCTGTGAGATAAGAAATTTACAGAGGCAGCTTAGATAGGGATGGAAAGGTCTAATTTCAGTTAACCTAAATTTTGTTCTTGGGGCGTGAAATAATTTTCAAAGTCTAATTTGATCCAAGTGTTTTCATATTTGTGAGCTGATTGGAGGTTGATTTCCTGACCAAGGATGGTTATCTGGCTCTCAGGCTCGCTGAATTATCCTTTTGATGCTTCGATTCAGAATGGTATTCTACACTATATTGGCTTCCTTTTAACTTTCTAATATATTCAAATCCTATATTGGATTTATGAAGGCCGATTCCAGAAATTTACTTCAGTACGGAAAAGCACTTTTAAAAAGTAAAGAGGAATCGCTGCAGCATATCTGACGCTCCAAGTTTCTGAGATAAACGAAAATCCCTAAGTTCACAAAGCAATACCTAACAGATCTTTCGTGCCTAGATAATATTTCAATTAGAAATCTGCCAGTAACTTTTTGAGCTCCAGATTCAATATCTGCATTGTCTTGTAAATAATAAGGGAGCGTCCTATATTCTTGGTACTTAAAAACAAAAGGGTTTATCATTTTGAATAGACTTAATTCTATTTTCAATACTATCTATATACGGAAGTGTTATTTTTATTTTTTTTAACTCAATGATTATTCACTGCATGACTGCTATAATATAATTGGCGCTCTTGATTGAGTAGCTGGGTGAATTATTTACGGATAATTTCAAGTTCTTTAATTAAGTATGCTTGGGAAAGATTCTTCCTTCTCTAAGAAAAAGTTTGCAAGCTACTGTAATCTCTGCAGAGATACCATGGACGGTAACTGATAAAATAAATGTAGGAAACAGAAAAAGTTGGTTAACTATACACAGTGAAGTTGCATCTTGAAGATTCCCCTATAATCAATAATTACAAAACAAGAAAAAAACATATTTCTTATTTTTCTCCTATTTAGATCTGAGTATTGTTGAACATATAAATACAATTTAAAAAAAGAGAACAAAAACGAAAAATGAATAAAAAGTAATTGAGAAATATTCGGAAGAGCACTCTAAAAATACTTTGATTTGGATTTTTTTTATACCAAAGTTTTCACCAAAGTTTTAGCGTTTTAATATCCTTTTTTTGTATGCTTGGATTCTCATTTTCCACCTTTAGGTTTTATACTGGTGTATAGAGGTCTATAGATAATAAGCGTAAATTTATGTAAGAATTATTATTATTATTATTATTATTATTATTATTATTATTATTATTATTAGTAGTAGTAGTAGTAGTAGTAGTAGTAGTAGTAGTAGTATTATTATTACTTGCTAAGCTACAACGCTAGTTGAGAGCGTAGGCTGCTATAAGCCCATGGGCTCCTTCGACAGGGAAAATAGCCCATTGAGGAAAGGAAATAAGGAAAAACTACAAGAGAAATTTAAGAACAATAACAACAAAAAAACAAATATTTCAGAAATAAGCTATAAAATCTTTAGAAATAATAGAGCATAAAAACTTCAAAATAACAAGATGAAGAGAAACAAGACTGAATAGTTTGCCCAAATGTAACCTCAAGCAAGAGATCGCTAAACTAAGACAGTGGAAGACCATGGTACAGAGACTATGGCACTACCCAAGACTAGAGAACAATTGTTTGATTTTGGAGTGTTCTCCTCCTAGAAGAGCTGCTTACCATAGCTAAACAGTCTCTTCTACCCTCACCAATAGAAAAATAGCTACTGAACAATTACAGTACAGTGGTTAACCTCTGGAGATAATAAGAAATGCTTGATAATTTTATTTTTGTGAAGTTTATGGTGAAAGAGAAGATTGTGTAAAGAATAGGCCATACTATTCTGTGTATGTGTTGGCAAAGATAAAAAGACCTGTAACCAGAGAGGGGGATCCAATATAGTACTGTCTGACCAGTCAAAGCACTTGATAACTTCCTAGCGGTAGTATCTCAACTTAGGTATATATATTTATGTAATTATCTATGCGTATATACATTTATAAACACACACACACACACACACACACACACACACATATATATATATATATATATATATATATATATATATATATATATATATATATATATATATATATATATATATATATATATAATACATTATCTACCGTTATCTAGCGAGCGTTTACCCGTATAATATTGTGACCGGCCGTTCTTTACAGAATCACGTTGTATAATATTTGTATTTAATCAAGAAGCATGATGGAGGTGTGATTGTGGGAACCCTGTCAAAAAGATACAATCTACTATGGAAAAATTTAGAGAATTTGCATGATTCTGAAAAACAAAACAAAAAATTGATTATGCGAAAGAGATGTTTACTTCGACAAAGCAGTGGCCGCTTTTTATATGGATCAACGAGAAGCATGTAGTAGGAGATACCATAACTGAGAACCTCATTTATTATAAGGTAAAGTTTTTACACGGTGATCCTTTGAAAAAAAAAAGCTAGTCACGTCAGCAAAAAAAAAAAAAAAAAAAAAAAATCTGTGGCTGGTTTCAAAAGTTTGAAGGATGAATAGGCCTCCATAGTGTTCTGCAATATGATAAGGTTCGTTGATGAGGAGTATAACATACCACGGTAAGTTTTAAATGAACGAAACGAGAGCAAGATTCCCAGGAAGACCCTCATTACTGCAGAAAAGATATCAATTGCAGGTCACAAGGCCAAGAAACACCATCTACCGGTGTCGCTCGTGAATCCAGGAGAATTTAAAAAGTAAAAGATATAGAAACAACTTGATGTCACGTAGCAGTTGAAAACAAGGTTTTAGGTCATGATGTCAAAAAGTAGTTCATGGACAAGAACGCTCACTCCACAATATGATGCTTATGTACAATGCTGCAGCCAGTGTTCCAGTCATCTATGACACCCTGATAAATGAACTCAGGATTATCAAGATATAGTACTTACCACCCAAGACTATTCCCTTTCTTCAACGGATGGATCAGCATGTGATCTCCAACTTTAAAAATTGTACACGAAGGCTATGTTTCAGCGATGCTTCGATGTCACCTAAGGGACCAAGCTCAATCTCCAAGAGTTATGGAAAAAACGTTCCCTCATTGTCACATGTTTTAAAATCCTTGATAAAGCCCGGGAAGGGGTCACTAAGAAAAACCCCCAATTCTGCAAGGAGGAAACTATGGCCTGAATGTTTTGTAAACAGGATTTTGAGGGGTTCGAACCCATGCAGGAGGCAGTTAACGATGAAAATTGTTTGGAGGATGGAC